>NW_015161404.1:1297168-1358176 GCF_001447785.1 Gekko japonicus
TTCTTCTTCTTCTTCTTCTATATATGCACCTCCCCCCGGGGGGAGGGCTGCTCAAAACCTTGTTTTCTTTTGAAAAACTCTCAAAGAAAGACACCCCTGTTCTGCAGCTTTTTAATTTAGTTTGGGGAAGGGGTAAATTGAAAAGATTAGAGGGAGGATGGCAGTGAACTCCATATACAGCAGTCTGTTCACTGCTTGTGCACTTGCTCTGTGAACTAACTTTAAAAAGAAAATAGCCAACAGCCCCATGAACTCCATATCCCAGCATGCTCATCAGTGCTTGTGGGCATGCTCAAAGGACACACTTTTGAAAAAATGGCTGACAGGCTGACTCCCTGCTTGCTGCCGTCTGATCATGCAAGGAGGTGGAAAAAGCGCATTGAAGTGTGCTAAAAGGGGCGAGTCTGGTCAGGATTCTCTGCCACAAAATAACCTGACTTAATTTGAGGCAGGGCAACACCAGATTGAACTGCCCATCTGATTGTGACCTTAGTCTCCCAGCAAAAGCCACTGTTTAAGCCAAGCCTGTCTCCATGAGGGCACTGTTTGTGGAGGTTCAAGAGGTCCTTTTGGGGTGTCCCTGTCTCGGGAAAGACCACCCCTAGTGCTGGGCATGAGCTGTCTGTTACACCTGGTGGCAAAAAAGTGTTCTTCACTTTCTGCTGTCTAAAGAACTGATATATAGGGAAATGGCCATTCCTCCTTAGTTTATCATCATACATAGGAGTAATTTTAAAGAGATTCAGAGCTGGGAAGAAAAGGCACATGTGTCTAACTGAAGAATTCTAGCTAATGGTACCCCAGCAGTGGCCCACATGTAAGTAGGACCCTTCTCAGTCGAGTATTTAGCACAATGATTAATCCTGCCTCACCACTATGCCAACTACGCTGTCCCTTTTGGAAGGAAGGAGATTATTCAGCTGTTCAGGGGGTCATTTGGATGCAACTGACATTGTGTGGAGGCACTTTGCAGTGTGATATAAACTGCACATCTTATGGCTGGAAGGTTCTGCAATCACACTGGCTATTCATTTCAGAAGTCAAGGGCATTATTGCATGGCATCTGACAACTAATCAACAATCCAGTCTATCAGTGCTGTCCTGTACCAGCAGTATGGTTTTGTGTGTGCATGAGATTCTGTGTGTGTTTGTGTGTGACAAGAATTTGCTAACTGCCCACTAGCAATTGTTGAGCAATAACACATGTAAGATCCCCACATGTTTATGCAACGATTCAGATTTATCTGACAGTTTTACACCCAGAGGCATGATACACAGTAATTAAAATTAAAAATGTTTTGACAGCTTAAACAAATGGCTATATAAATTACAAAGTTGTAAAAAAAAAAAGCCACTGTGCCAAAATAAAGATCTATAGATAAATAAATCAGAACATTACAGAGGGAATGTTTTTTAATACAAGCATGTTTACAGGCAAGCCGCTCTTAAATACCAGCTTGGGCTCTGCCTGGAAAAAACTCAAGGAAAAACGAGGGTTTTAGATCCTTAGAGAGAATTTACTAAACCAGCGAACAGAAAAGGGCATGAGCAGCTTATTGTTTGGAAAATTCTATACAGCTGAGCCCTTTCAACCCTCTCCCCCCCACACACACTTCTCTTGCATTATGAGAACAGCACAGACTCACACTGAGATGCTGACTAGGAACTACACATTTACAAGAACGATTTGGAAGGTCTTGGGAAGATGGCTCTGTCGAACAACAAAACAGCTTATTACATAGACATAGCTCCTCTTGTAGCCTTTCCATGAAAGCAGCAACCTACGACTGCTTGGAAGTCTTGCTAAAGCACTGAGCTGCACAACTACTGCAAAGCTGCCATAGACTGTTGAAACATATAGAAAGATATAACAACGTTTTGCCCCTCCTGATGTTTTTCCATATATTCTTGTAATAGAATTGGAAATTGATGTAATTAAAAAAAAAGGGAGGGTTGCCTTTCCCCCTGGCTTTGGCTGTTGTACCCAAACCCCTTGCTTTCCTGCTTCAATCCTGTTGTAGGCATGAGATGAATACATTCTGGATAGGAGCAGCAAGACCACCTAGGGGCTTGTTGTCCAGTGCACCTCCAGAGCTAAAGACAAATATGTCATTGTTAGAGCTGGATCACCAGCCATAGACTGGACCAGAGCACCTGTACCCATGTAAACAAACACAGGAGAACTGGCTCAGTCAGTGTTCAAAGCATTCACCTTTCCATATCCTTGTGATTAATTACAGACATATTCATCCTTTCACCCTTAGTTGGGTTTCATCCTCTTGTAACAAGGAAAAATGATATGTGCAATAATACAGACACTACCAGGGTTAGGTGTTATTGGATAACCTGTAATAAGTTTAAGGAGTCATTATTTAAAGCACTATTCAAATTATTTCAGGACTAAATTCCAGACAGAAAATTAAAATGCATAATCCCCCACCTGTATAATGTCTTTGAAAATCACCCTCCCAGCTTATGAGCTGCTGCTATTTAGTAAAGATAAAAAATGCACCAGTTTTTAATTCTCCAGACAGGCACCACTGAATAAATGCACACTGCAAACCAAAAGGAATGTTTTTTTAAGGCTTGTATGAAAGTTAATAACAGCATGCTGACACACTTGACATTAATCAGTGTTTATTTAAAAGCAACTTAATGATTGAAAATGTTAAAAGTGTCAAGAGGTAAATGATGGGCAATAGACATATTGAAAAATGAAATGATATACGCTGGAATGCAATAATGTAAATCCAATATACACACACTCGCACACATACGCCTTGGTCTGCCTGATTAATATTTCCTGTGGAAGGCTTTCATGTTTTTGAAATATAATCAGATTTGCATGAATCTGCGAGCTGACTTTGTGATATAGGAAAATAATAAATGAACACATAACTCTAGGAACATCTCCTTACCTGTAGTACAATTATAATCATACTAATAAACTCAGCCCTGACAATACTGCAACACAGCTTAGCTTTATCTATGTTTGTGTCACAGTGAGTAATTAAGATAATGGTTAAGGAGAGATGCTGACAGCACCTGGCTTCTCAGCAGATGATCAAAAGAGATGCTACATTGCAGAAAACCCTGAATAGTATGGCTAACACTGTTTGGGCTGCAGTGTCAAAACCCAGTAGAGGGGATGCAATATAGAGCTTCCCAGTGTGTTACAGATGCTCACTGAGGAAGTGGCAACGTACCGTTAGGTGGAGAGCCAACCATCTAGTCTCCATCCATGTGATGAGAAGAGTTTTCCAGTGTAATGCTATAGATCAAAAATAAGATAAAGGGACTGTGCTAAAATTGTCTTGGCTGTGCAGGAATATTCTTTATGTACTCTTCCCTTGGTTTTCTTGAATTACCATTGTTCAAGCCAAAAGTCTAAGCAATCAGACTCTAGCCTCTGCTCAATTCCCATTCAGCTTTAGTTCTTACATTGTGGCTTAATTTAGCTATATGCCTACCTGATACTTTCTTAATGCAGTTCAAACATGTAGTAAGGAAGGCCGATGCATATGAAAAATACTCATGGTATAGGATTGTATTTGGGTCATTTCCACATTGGAATGGGCATTTGTCAGGGTTGCCAACCTCCAAGTGGGGCCTGAGGATCACTTTTACAACTGATCTCCAACTGACAAAGATCAGCTCCCTTGGAGAAAATAGCTGCTTTGAAGGGTGGACTCTAGGGCATTGTACCATGCTGAGGCCCCTCCCCTCCCCAAACCCCACCCTGTCCTGGATCCACCCCCAAAGTCTCCAGGTATTTTCCAACCCAGACCTGGCAGCCCTAGCATTTGTGGTTTACCCATATCTGGTGAAAGTGCAGATAAAAAACAGCAGCAACAAGGCTTCCACACAGCAAGTCTTCCTACAATTTCTCTGCCTTAGTCCCCCAGCAGTGACCATCTTCCTCCCCTGCGCCACTGGGGTCTTGCCTTTTAGAAAAATCAGCAGTAGAATATCATTATATTGATATATCATTGTGACAATGGCTGTTACCAGGTTCTAAGAATTCCCTGCTACTTTTTTTTAAAGTCTCTAGCTCCTACCCTTGTGAAGGTATGCCTTTTTTAATATCTCCACAAGGGAAAGGGCTAATTTTTTTTTTTTAATGGAAGCTGAGAATTCCGAGAACCTGTTACACCTATTATTACATGGTATATCAATACAACAATAATCTAGTGCTGATCTTTAAAAACATTAACAGCCTCTCCCCAGGGGCAGATGAGATGGTTGCCTCGGGGATGGGATCAGAGAAAAAGGCTGCCATATGGGAGGGGAAATCTGAACTTTCCCACCCACATAGCAGCCATCCAAGCTTTACTGTGATTGTTCCCAAAACTTCGGAGCAAAGCAGGTTTGAGAAAGATCAGAAAAAGGCCAGGGAAACCCCAGAGGTACCCAAATGCACCATGATGCTGTGGGGAAGCAAGAAAAATACCTACTTACCAACAGGGGTAGTTTCGTAGAAAAAGAGCTAGGGGAACTCATTAGCATAATTCATTAGCATATGCCACACCCCCTGACATCACTGGAAGTGTGTCATAAGGCCACACACCCCACCACCAATGGTCCCGGCTGCCACCACTGGCCTTGCAGCTCCACTGCCGAGCCCCATGAGGGGCCCGGCGTTGGATCTGCAAGGCCGGCGGGAGTGCAAGGAAGCCCCGCAAAGGCCCTCCCTGGCCCCATGCAGGCAGGGGTGGGGAGAGGCAGGGAGGAAGCAACTTACCCTCCCTCTTCTCCTGCCTTCTCCTGGCCGGAAGCGGGGTGGCTGGAAGCAGGGGGTGGGGCTTCGTCATGTGCCCCTCCCCCCGTACCTCACCTGGGGGAACTGCGATCCCCGTGATCCCCCCCCGAAATGACCTCTGCTTACCAATAACATTGAACCCTGGGAAGGTAACCTGTTCAGAAATTTTTTTCAGGTTCTTTTTCAGTCTGTGCAGATACCTGCTCCTGCATGGGTTAAATGCATGCAGGCCACATGGTGTTATGTGACTCAGCACAAGGTGACAAATTGCACATAAGACCACCCAGTGAATTTGAACCTGGGACCCTTCTAGACTGAGTCAAACACTCTCTGTACATAGTTCCAGATGGTCAGCTGTGTTGGTCTGAATTTAGACTCCAGTGGCACCTTTAAGATGAACACAGGTTTATTCAAGGTATGAGCAAAGTGTGCTCATACCTTGTTGGTCTTAAAGGTGCCACTGGACTCTACATTTGTTCTACTATGTGTATATCACATTGGATCTTAATGTTCACACTGGGAATGGTTGGAATGGGGGAAGGGTATGATATGGAGGGGAGTATTAACTCATTTTTCTCGGTAATTTACCCACATTCAAAATCCCTTCTCCAGCTGCTGTGAAGACTAAACCAAGGATCTGAAAATAGATGTCCCACATAATGTGTTGTTAGACCCTAAGACCTGGCAACTCTAGACATTTTGACAATGACTCTTAGGGACACCTTCGGGCTGAAACAGTGTAATTTTGAATCAACCTGAACTCCAAACCTTGGTCTAATCTGAAATGGATCTGGGGTAGACTACAGAAATAGTGTCCAAATCCCCAAATATTTAGATTTGGTCCCTATTATTTTTGAAAACAGGCTACTACAAGCTAAAATGAAAGTTAGTAGCCCTTGAGATGTTCCCTATACATCACATAGGGTTGCCAGGTTCCTACATTTTTTCTGGTGGTGGTGGGGGAGAAGCTCATCTCCCGAGATCTTCTGGCTCATGCACGTAGCACACACGCGCCGCAATGATGTCACCCAAAAGTGCCATCATCACTCTAGGCACATTGCCAGGGGGATGCTCTAGCATTCAGCTAGAAACTCTATGATACCATAGAGCTTTCAGGCCGAATGCTAGTGTCCCCCCAGCGATGTGTCTGGCACGATGACGTCACCTCTGGATGACATCATCACGCCGGGCACGTCAGCCTAGTCCAGGCATTTTGGGGGTGGGGTTCCCCCTGTTAGCCAGATTCAGGTTGGCGGATCGGGGCCCCCTAAAGTGGGCAACCCCCCCGAGGGGGATCTGGCAGCCCTATCATCACATAATTCTCAGTAAAATGGAAAGGGGTTGTATGTGTAATGGATGGAAGCGATATTTAGCAGTTTGGTCCTATGCGGAATTATTCAAGCTCATTGACTGTGATAGGCTTAGACTGGAGTAACTCTGCAAAGGTTTGAAATTTTAGAAACCTGTTCAGAAATTGCCATATGGAAAGGAGAGAACTGAAATTAAGTTGGGGGCCAGAATTGAACTGTTAGTGAGTGCTTTCAAATGTCTGTGTTGTAGGCATTGAAACTCAGTATGCTATCTCTTTTTTATCTCTTCTGCATCTGTTCTGATTATCTCTTTCTTTCTAAATGTACACAGTGTTCTGAAACACGGCAGCCTGCTTGTTGCTGATGGTGGGAAACTTAAGGCATAATCAACGAAGCTCTGTTTTGGCACAATCTCCTTTACTTAAATAAAACTTTTATGGAACCATAGATAAACCCTCACCCGCCCCAGAAAAGAAACTCTTTCTTTCTTTCTTTCTTTCTTTCTTTCTTTCTTTCTTTCTTTCTTTCTTTCTTTCTTTCTTTCTTTCTTTCTTTCTTTCTTTCTTTCTCTCTCTCTCTCTCTCTCTCTCTCTCTCTCTCTCTCTCTCTCTCTCTCTCTCTTTCTTTCTTTCTTTCTTTCTTTCTTTCTTTCTTTCTCAAAGAATCGCTAATTTTATTTAAGCACTATTTGAAGAAGTGAACAGAAGAAACAAAATTTTAAACCCTTGCCGAGGTAAAAAGTTATGTGATAAATGTCAAACACCTCACATTGAAATGTCATGCAAGTCATTGGCTCTGTCGTGTATAATATACCACCAAATGTTGTATGCTTGCAAATAAATACAGATGCAAAGAGTCTGAAGTGGAAGTTACACAAAAACTCTGGAAAGCAGTTACTTTTGTAAATTTTTAGGGCTGGCAACCAAGCCAAGATTTTTTAATCAAGTAATTGTTTGGCTTTAAGCTATTGTGGGATCTCTTAATACATGAAATGTAAACAATTTTGTGTACCTGGAAAAAAAACAGTGAAGGTGCCTGTGAATAAATGCATTTTTTCTTTGGAAGTTTTAAATGAGCAAAACCTTCACGCTGAGTTTTAAAAGTTTTTTCTCTCTCTCTCTCTCTGGGCAGAGAAAAGGCAGGAAGGGGGGAAGTCAGTTCAATTGTTTTCCAGACTTAATGCAGCCCACCTTCAAACAAAGGCTGATAGGTCTAGACAGTGGGATGGTCAAGTTCTCCTCCCCCCTCAAGCAGGAACAGTGATTTGGAGGTGCTAAATACTTTAGAGACTTCAGGAAGGAAAATACTGGAGACTTCCAGACAAGCTTCTCTGACCTGGCCTGACCTGGTCAATGGATGGGGAAAAGAGAGGTAATAAAACTCAGGGGAGCAAGGAAGAAGGTCTCTTGGGTACTGAGTCGATCAGAGCAGACAGAACTCTTAACTGAGGTCTGGAGGAGGAGGCCATTAGCCATGTGTTGGCCTGAAGAGCTGAAGGTAGCTTCAAGGTAAAGATACCTCTGTAGAGATCTGTAACTTCCTAAGCTAAGGAGCCTGTCCTATGTTTTAACATCTGATAGGAATTGTGTTTTACCCATTTCTTTTGAATCCCTTACTCAATCTGGTGCTATGCTAAAAGTATGATTGTGAACATTTTATTTTTAATAAATAATTTATAACTTTGGATGCTGGTAGCAGTTCTCTGTACCATATTTTCCTCCACCATCTTGGACAAACTATTTTAAAAGGAGTGCCAGCGGAAGGTAGGCAGTTGGCAAGTAACAATTCCTCCAGGGGCACACAAGGCAGTAAACTGTCCCGGTGGGGACCAGATGCTGGGCAGCAGAAAACACAGAGGCAAAGCCTCAGAACTTGGAAGGGAAGCTGGGAGTCCTGACCCTCCCAGCGGCCAATTCCTACAAAGAAAAGCCTCTCCAGGTGTTGGGAAAACCTTGGAGGGCAGAGTGGACCAGGATCTGCATGCCAGAGCAGGCCCATTCCGCCACAGTACCTTTTTGATATTCTGGAGGGAAGAAGATATTTTCTCCCTTAGTATGAAATAATGTACAGTTTCCAATTATTGCCTAGCTTTGAGCCCCAAGAAATTCTCAACAAATTTGGCGTATGGCAATTGTGCAGTGTGACCTTTATAATGGCTGGAAGCCTTTCAAAAACCACAAGGCACAGAGTTCTGGCTTGTTGTCAGCCTCATCAATGATGAATATGCACTCTTATGAAATGAAGTCCATAACTGCTTCATCCTCATGGCTTGTGATGGATAGGAACCATAGGATCTCAGGTTTTTAACCCTGCTACCATTTAGAATGGTAAATAACTCTCTCTGCATACAGAATTCACTCCCTGTTTTGGCAGGCATGTTCTGCATAAGCCTTGGAACATGCATAATGTTCTCTCTGTGTTTGTGTGCATGTGAGATTGTATGTGTGCATGTGTGCATGCATCATTTACATGGTGTGAGACAGTGTGAACGAACCCTGCATTATGACAGCCCATTTTTTCAGTGTTCAGTAAGGTTTAGAAAGGATTTTCTCAGGGGGTTAAAATTGCACTTCTAGAAGGAGCTATGAACCTGGCACGTACTAATTAGAAGCTGAATCTTTTTAGTGGAAAAAGAGTTTAAAATAAAGGGTTTTTTCTTTCAAGTAATAGATGGTTACCCTTCAGTGTCAACAGGGCTATTTTTGGGCAGGAACGCACAGGAACGGAGTTCCGGCTGGCTTCAGAGTTGGCCATGCCCACTACAGCCCAAACCTCTGCGTGCGTGGCTACAGAGGGAAGGCCTGGAGAGCGACATCCCCCCCCGTGACTCAGAGGCGGGTGGGCCAGGGGGGGCTGGAAGGATCGGGGAAGGCTTGCCTGGGCTCCCCACAGCCAAGGGAAGGCATGGGGTGTGGCCTATTATGCTAATGAGTTCCTGCTGGGCTTTTTCTACAAAAAAAGCCCTGAGTGTCAGCACAGATAAATTGAATATGAACATAATACTACTTGGTATGTTTTAGGCCCCTTTGTGGTTATTTGTTACTGTGAATGAAATGAAGATTTTCATATGAGCCCAAACCAAAAAATGCACACAAAACCGTACAAAGTTACCCATTACCGAAAGCCATGCAGCCATCTCTGTTATGAACACACACAAACAACTAACTTGGGTTTGCAACACATTAGTCATATTTATATCCAAGGGAAGGTTATAAATAGTGGGGGGCTGGGTAGGCCTGAATGTATTTAGCAAATGAGTGCAGATGGAAAACCAACAGATGGTCCTGCACTTTATTTTGTATGCTCAGCCCTACATTTAAATTAAAAATTTTCATAATTAAGATGAAGGTCTGTTGCAACACTAGCTAGTTTTCCTATGATGGCATCATATATCACAGGTATCATTATGCAACATTTCCCTAACATGCTTCATAAAGCTATACAAATTTTACTGCTTGCCTGATAGAAACGTAGAAAGAGAATAAAATGTGGCTCAAAAGAAGTCAGTGATGGAGGGAAATACACAGGCATACTTCATATCATAAAGATGTCTCCTGCCATCTGGTTCTTACCTCTGTGTAACAGAATAATCTGCCACCTGACATTGAAAAAGAGAAACGAAGAAACTCATTGTTAATGTAGTTTGAACGGATTTTCAAGAGCAAATCAATTCTCAAGTTATCCCCTTCCTATTACCCAAATGATATGGCCATTTTTTTAATAGCTAGTGAAATGCTCATCATCACTACCAGTGTGTAGTGGAGAGAGAGCTTGAATACTGCAAGGACTCCGGGGGGAGGGGGGTTAGTGAATCTCCATGGGCATCTCCCTGAGGGACCCCTGTTCAGTGCTGATTCCAAGACTGGGGGGGGGGGGTTTCCTTTGGACAAGGCTGTATTGGTGGACCTTTAGCTTAGGCCACAAATTTCATGCTTCTTTCTGTGTTCCCCACTCATAATAGGGAGCCCTTTGCTGGTTTTGGAGGCCATGCAAATGCCAGACTCCCATATCCTCTGGAGCCAGGTCTGTACTTGTCCATATCAGCTAGCTCAATGGTCCCACTTCAGGGGAAGAGACCAGCTTCTGCACAGACCTCAACAGTATCTCCAAGTCTCACACTTCACTTTTCTCCAGATGAGTAATGCCAGCCATTTACATGTAGGGGAGAAAGTAAAGGGGGTGAGCTTGGGTCTACCATAGAGCGGAAGCTAAATTTATTCCCTACTCTTGATAATCCCAGTCACCGAAAATAAAATGTGTTCCACCCTGCATTGACCTACCTCTTCATCTGCATGGGCCCATTACTGGTTATGTTTCTGAGTCATGCCAGAGCACATAACATTAGGAAGTGGGAAGGAGAGATAGATAAGCAAACAAAAAAGCAATGGTTTGCTGTATGAAATACTATCTGAACATATGTACATCTGCTGGATCAAGTCTGTCAGTATTTGCCCCTTCCCTGCAAATATTGTAGGAATTTGTAATTGGAATAAAGGTACACATTTCCTCTTGTGGACTTAGGTGGGATTTTAATATGTTTGTATCTGGTCTCATTGTTGTAAGCTGCTCCGAGAACCTTTGTTCAATTAAATAAATAGAAGAAGCTGGCCTGTTTGTTCACAGTATCCATTCTTACTGGCTTCAGTGGTGTTGAAGGGATTGCTGAATATGGTAAGTTCTTTTCAGTATTTAAAAAGTGGGCACTCCCTTGCCCTGCGGTTTCCGGAAACTAGTACCTTGGAGTTACTAGTTTTTTATGGCGCATCTTCGGTGGGAAGCCTCGGGTTCACCATGGGAGCTCTACGCTTCCCAGATGTTGCGGTTTGATTGCGCCCGGGAAATCCGCCTATCTTCCATCTCTGTAGCGTGGCTAATGCTCCGTGTGACCGCAGCCTAGGATTATCAACCCCAAAGCAGACCTCCTGGAGATACAACTGATCTCCAGACTACAAAGATTAGTTCCCCGGAGACTATGACAGCTTCTGAGGGCAGGTTCTCTGGCATCACATCCTTGCTGAAATTCTCTCCCTTCCCCAAACTCTGCCCCCAAGTCTCCAGGAGTTCCCCAACCCAGAGCTGGCAATCCTACCCCTAACATTTGACTTGAGCTCGTTTACACTAGTTCTTGGCAGCCATCTATCAGAACAGTTCTCCTGGGTCAATTTTTTTAAAAAGCATCTCACCTAATGACTGGATTCATCAAAAGACATATGCAAGCATAACACACCTCTGGTGATCTAGGGGCCTCCATGCAAGGGACGGTTCAGTCATTCTTCTTCTTGACATTTTTTTTTCTTTAAAGGAAAAACAGCTGTGGGAACTTAAAATCAGTAGTGGAAAAACAGCATGGGTAGTGGAATGCTTAACCATTAGCTTTCTGCTGTATGTCTGTTCAAAATGCCCCCCCCCATTTCTTTTCTCCCTGTCAGAATCCTGTAAATTTCTCCGACCACCCAATAGGCGGAAGGCATCTTAGTGCAAGTAAATTTGAAATAAAAGGAACAGAACTGGTTATGCAAGTCTCTGCCCAATCCAGTGCTCCTTAGCATAAACACTCTGCTGCTCACTTAAAATATACCTGGGAAGAAAATCATGGAACCAGGGCTTTTTTTCTGGGGGAACATGGCAGAACGGAGTTCTGGAACCTTTTCGACAAAATTCTTGAGAGTTTGCCTCTTGAGAGTTCCAGCACCTCTTAAAAAAAATTTTAAAAGCCCTGCACAAAACCATCCATAATTTAGAAAACTTAGACCTGGAACTGGTAGGGGTCAGCAATTCATATAGCTATGATACCATAACTCAAGGAGAAGACCAAAAAGAGTCCTTATTGTATTTCAATAACTGTAGTTTCTTTCATTGTTGACGTTTAAAGTTTGTCTGGTTAGGGAGACTGTAGTCTGTTGCTGAGTATACTAGAGCTGTCAATACTAAAAGTAAAAGGGCAGAACAGGAAAGAAAGATGGTGGAGAAAGAAGAGCAGAGGCTGTAAGAAGAACAGAAGAATAATACCTTGTGTTAAGAATCCTGCCTTGTGTTGTTTCTTTGGCTGCACCAAGCTACGTGGGGGATCCTATATTTGCTACACAAAGCATTACTCCCTAGACACAATATTCCTTCAAATTTTTTGCACGTACCTGACATTTAGAGCACTGTATTTTTAAAAAGCTATCCACTTAAAAAAATTCCCCATCTACCTGTGCCATCCCCACTGATCAAGTGGCTACAGAAACATCTGCCTGGTGCTATGCACTCTGAATGTTAAATCAGGAGAAGGAATTCCCAAATATCTAAACTTACATTTAGATTCTGCTCTGAAGTATCTACACTTCCAGAACATTTTTTTAAAGCCTAAGCTTAAAACCTCATCTTAGCCTCTCTCAACTTTTTTTATCTGGTATATTTTCTATGGTTGCCAGTCAATGGTTGCCAGTGGGAGACAGGGAGTGGGGGGGGTAGAGGTGGAGGGAACTGGTGATGCATTCAGCATGACGTCACTTTCAGGAAAAACCAGAATAAAACCATATTCGGATGACTCCTAGTGCTATGTGACATCACTTACAGGTTTTTCCTCAAAGTGATGTTATTTTTTTCTCTCCCACTGCTGCTCTAAGAGGCATTTGGAAGAAAGGAATGCTGGCATGAGGTCTCCTGCCATAGTGGGGGATCCTGCAACCCTAACATTTTCCCTTTCTTCCTCTGCTTTTTCCTGACTACCAGGATTTGTGAAGACAGTTTGGCGTAATGACAATATCTCTATTGTCAGCAAACTTGTGTTGAATTCTTCCTCCTGTCCCTCTAATAGTTATTGTCTAAATGTATGAAATGACAGCCTTTCATTCTGCATTCCCCTTCCCTTGAAATGCATTGTTTTGGTAACTAGCTCCATGTTCTTGTAGCACCTCAGGTCCTGCAAGGCCCGCTTAGTAAACTGTCCAAGAAGCAGACTTCCTAAATCAAGGCTCTTTATAATATCACATGCCGATTGGCTAATTAGCTAACGGCCCTTTGCATGCTGAATAGCTAATTAGCTTCCAAAATTGAGTAATGTTGCAAAATATTTTGCTTTAACCTGACAAGTTTACTGCTTCGATAATTCAGATCGTTATCTAATTACTTACATGCCATAAGAGTGCTTTTCAATTTTTTACTTGGAGACATACATATGGAAAATATTACATTAGAACTGGTCAGTTTGGGGATTTTTGAAAAAAAAGATTTGAGAGGGACAACTTTCCCTGTGTCTTGGTTTAAAAGAGCTGCTACTCTGGAAATACTTAACCAAACTAAGACATTAAAAAAATCAGAAAGTTCACAGCATATAATTTCCCTTGTACTACCCCAACAGTGCAATTCAAAGCACAGTTGCACCGTTCTAAGTCAATTTAAGTCGATGCACTCTATTTAGGATTTCACTGTATATGAGATAGAGTTTATACATTTGAAAAATGATAGACAAGGAATATGTATTTTTCTAAGTTGACTTTTCTATTGGACAATATTGTGAAGGCCAAATATGTATCTTGGTTTATCTTGATAGATATGGTGGATGTTCATTTTGATAAATTCTAGAATACCATAGAATTTATTTATTTATTTATTTATTTATTTATTTATTTAATACATTTGTATCCCGCCCTCCCTAGTGGGCTCAGGGCAGCTCACAGAGGCAGGTCGTTAGCCTTGCCGTAAATGAGAACATATAAAAACATAATAAATAAGAACATATAAAAACATAATAAATACATCAATACTAAAAGCACAGTACTCTATCCAATTACTAGTATCCTAGATCCAAGATGGTATCACCACAGTTCCAGATGGTACTCCCGTAGCGTACATATCCAGTGGCGACGGCTTATAAGGGCTTATAAGGGAACTGTCTAATATTGTGCACTGAGACAATTTTCTTAAGACACTTTAAAAATCTTTTATTAGGCCCTGACCTGGATAGCCCAGGCAAGCCCGATCTCATCAGATCTCAGAAGCTAAGCAGGGCTGACTCTGGCAAGTACTTGGAAGGGTGATCTCCAAGGAATACCAGGGCCAAGATGCAGAGAGGCAAGTTATATCAAGCCACTGCTCTGAAAGGTCCTAGCCCCACTAGGGGTCGCCAGAAGTCACCATGACTTCCAGGCTCGCAAGGAAGCCCACACACACACAAACACACACAATACCACAAATATATATATATTATTTGTACAAATGTATACAAGATGAGAATCTCTTATTGAATAGCATATATACAATGAATATAATATATAACCAACAAGTCGCAGTGAGATAATCAAACTATAAGTAACTATAAATAACCAGTCTGTGGTAACACCTTTTCTTTCAGTCTTGAAATCAGTAGCGTAAAGCCTACTATTTTCTTTCCAAGTTCCATAGAACTCGTGGCAGGGAGCTTTCATTCATTCATTCATTCATTCATTCATTCATTCATTTATTTATTTATTTATTTATTTAATCGTACTTATATCCCGCCCTCCCAGCCATAGCTGGCTCAGGACGGCTTACATAAAATAATACATTAAACAAAACAGTTAAAACACTTAAAACAATGAAACAACCCATGTAACAATATAAAGTGCTAGTGATTCATATCGCTGCTAATGATGGCACTCGATTTCCATATAGCGATGTTATAAGGCTCCAGGGAACATGGCTCTTTGTCCTTCAGTTGTTGGGGGCGGCTCCGTGATTGAAAGCCTGATTGAAATAGCTCCATTTTACAGGCCCTATAGAACTGCATATGGTCCCGCAGGGCCCAGATCTCTTCTGGGAGCTCATTCCACCAGAATGGAGCCACCACTGAGAAAGCTCTGGCCCTGGTCACAGTCAGTTTAGCCTCCTTGAGGCCCTGGAGGGCGAGTTGATTTTGGGACCCAGATCTCAGTGCTCTCTGGGGAACATGTGGGGAAAGGCAGTCCCTCAGGTATGTAGGCCCCTGACAAACTAGAGGCCACAATGTTGTGAGCATGGCTGGTTCCACACCAGTCTATTGTGGCACAATTGCCATCATTTGTAAAGGTAAAGGTAAAGGTTCCCTTGCTTGAAAGCCAGTCGAATCCGACTCTAGGGTTGCGGTGCTCATCTCCGTTTCAAAGCCGAAGAGCCAGCGCTGTCTGAAGATGTTTCCGTGGTCATGTGGCCGGCATGACTAAACACCAAGGCGCACGGAACGCTGTTACCTTCCCACCGAAGTGGTACCTATTTATCTACTTGCAATTTCTTGCTTTCGAACTGCTAGGTTGGCAGGAGCTGGAACTAGAGACAGGAGCTCACCCTGTCTTGCGGCACCCAGGTCTTGAACCGCTGAACTACTGACCTTCCACAGCCTGCAGTTCAGCGTCTTAACCACTTGAGCCACCGCAGCTCCTGCCATCATTTGTACATGCAACTATAATAATGGTGCTAGGTAAAACTGGCAACAATCTACTCTTCTCCCACTCTCAATTTTTCCAGAATTTGTGTTTTTTTCTCCCTATTGCAGAGGAACAAAGACACAATTTCAGTGGTTAGGATGGTCTTTGTACTACTATTCTGCTATGTCCTCATGATGAGGTGTACAGTTTGAGAATAAGTTGCTCAACAGCATGCCAATAAATAACTCTACCCTTGTTGATCCTTCCTATCCACTGCAACTTCCTGCCAAGTTAATCTTGACCAGTACAGCAATACCAGTTGCCCTTTAAAAAAATTAGCAGTATATGGCAATATGGGGCCAAGAAATAATAGTTTAAATTAGTTCACTTAAAAAAAAAGTCATGAAAACCTGCTTCTGCAGGTGCTGTTGAAGAGTGGGAGAGGTCAGAGTCATGGGAAACATGGGCAGGATGTGGATTGTTTTCATGGCACAATGTGTGCACCTACATGTGGATATCCCATTGCTATTATGCTTGAAGCTAATATAAGCACCAACTGGTTTGTGTAGGATTCTCGCAGTGTGGAACCCACCCATATTTAAAATGCTAGGCTAGCATCTGGCCTTCCTCACCTCTGATCTCCATCAGTTGTGTTGGGTGCAGCCCACATGGTTGCATTCATTAGTTACTAGAACATAGTTTGGAAGCATCCACAGGGAGAATATAAAATGGGATTAGATGCATTTGGTAAATAAGATAACATGAACTTGCAGCTAATTGAAGTTGGAGCATGTTGAAGATGGTAGTGCAGTTACTGCACAGAGGTTAATTTCCTCTATATGTGTACCACCGGCAAAAATGAGATGAAACAGAACGATAATGCCAGAAAAAACTTGACATTCCAACAATATGTTTTCTCCACATTCATTGCTGACCTCACCAAATCTATTATGACACTGTAGTTCCATCAAAACATGTGATCCACTGCCATCACTGATAAGTAACAATAAAGACCAGATTCACATATTAAACAACAGTATAGATGTCACTGAATTCTATCAGTGCCTCACAGAAAACTGTGATTATTAAACTGATCCCCTGTTTTTGCTGTGGTTTTTAACTATAGCTGTGCAACCCTGCCTTCAGAAAGAGAGAGAGAGAGCGCTAGTGTGGTTGAAATTGCCACAGCCATATGGGAATATTTTTATGTAAATGTCATCCCACATGGAACAATGCCCACACAGTTCTCTTTCCCCCAGATGACCACGCTGCTGTTGTAATGGCCAATTTGGGTCTAAATGAATATACATTAAGCTTCTTTTAAAAGTTCATGATCATGACGAGGCCTTTTGCTAATTTCACATGCACTGCAGTACAGGTGATCCATAAGCATATGCTCTATTTTGGTCCCTGCCACACAGCAGGAAAAATACCGTCAAAAGTGCAGCTTTTAAAAGCCGCACCAAAAAAGAGACGCCGCAGCGGGATCCCACGATCCCCTGAGCCGCGGCGCCGTTGCTCCCCGGCACGATCAGATGCCGGGGAGGAAGAGACGATCGGGAGGGGGAGCTGGGGATGCGCCGGCGAAAGGACGCGCCGGCGATCCCACGGCCAGCTTTGATGCGGCCGTCTGGGATGAACCACCACGGTAGGTGGTTCATTTTTGCAGCAGGGTTTTGGGTGGAAGGGGCGGATCGGGGATGCAAGCACAACGCTTCCCAGATGTTGCGGTGGGATCACGCCCGTTTGCTGCGCCCCCGATCCGTCCCTCTACCGGCCCAAAACCTCTCGTGTGACCGGGGCCTTTGTATAACATCAGGTCGATCATAAAACACTCCAATCTGAGCATTCAAGACAAGTGAATTTGACTGCAAATCATGGTTCTGCAGAGGTTTGTATTTTCTGTTCTTAATTACATCTGTGCAAATCTTCATTTGTTTATGGATACCTAATATATTGTATGGGCTATTTGCATTCCCAGATGCCATATTTCCATGGTGAGTAATGCAGCGCCAGAGAAAATGACTCCAGTATTCATACAAATAAACTAAATCAACAAGTGGGAGAGTTTGTTCTGAGTGTGAGCTGTCTGATTGATTCCCCTTCAGCTGTGAAAGTTTATATTTGAGCAAAATGGTGTCCCATGTTTCCCCGTTCTCCAGTCAATGAATATGGAGTGAAGGTGGAGAAATGTGGCATGTTGTGACATCACAACACAAGGAAAGCTTCACTGGATGTTATGGACTGGGAGGAAAGAGATATGGTTGCTATTTTTAGTAGCAGACTCATTTCTTGGACTATCTAGTGTGGTCCTAAACCTCTTGTTATCCCTCATCTCCTTTCTAGAGTATTATCGGTTTTACTGGTTACATCTTTTGAAGGACACTGTGCTCTGTCACAGCAAGGAAAATGCTTTCTTTGTATAATAAAGGGAGAGAGTCTGTAGCTGGATTGGCATGTTGTTTTTTTACTGCTTGAGTGGCAGATTTATAAGTCTTCCCTGTGCTGGTATTTATTGCTGAGAAGTGAGAGGCAACTGAATCATAAATATCCTAGTGATTTTGAATAGAAAGCAAAAAAGGGAGGGGGAGGTTTGAGGTCAATATGACAGCTTGTGTTTGCAGAGAGCAACAGAAGGTGTTTAAAAAGACAAATCTTGTCTTCAGTTGACTACACCAGAAACCTACTCCTTGAAAGATATTCATCATTATTTGTGATAAGGAGGAGGCAAGAGAGGAAGAGCAGTCCATTTCTTCCAAACAGGAAACAGAATGCCTTAAGTACTCCTGAAAACATCCAAAGAAATTCCCAGACTTTCTTGGACTGATCATTCTCCTCTCAAACTGGTTTTACTGTGAGGCTTTGTCTGCATGAGTGCTGCAGATCAGAGGAAGAGAGAAGCCAGTCCACTTACTAGCTACTTATTGCACAGCAACAGTTGAGGGCCTGGGTCAGAGAAGCACAGTCAATGAAGCTGCAACATGTGCAAGCTGCAAAGGCCAGTGGTGTTCTCAGTCCATACCTGCGCAAACCACTAGAGGCCTATGCACAGGTTCACCAACACCCCTCCCCATCCTCTGCAATCACTCATCAGTGGCACAGTGATCAGCCTGTCTTCTCATCTAGGTCTCTGATAGTGGCAGCCTGGCCAAGCATTCTTTTGAACTAATTTGAACTATGGTGCTGGAGAAGACTCTTGAGAGTCCCTTAGACTGCAAGAAGATCAAATCAGTCAATCCTAAAAGTAATCAACCCTGACTGTTCCCTGGAAGGCCAGATAATGAAACTGAAGCTCAAATACTTTGGCCACCAAATGAGAAGGGAGCACTCACTGGAGAAGACCCTGATGCTGGGAAAGATTGAAGGTCAAAGAAGACGGGGACGGCAAAGGATGAGATGGTTAGCCAGTGTCATAGATGCAACGAACATGAAGTTGGGCAAACTTCAGAGGACGGCGGAAAACAGGAGGGCCTGGCGAGATCTTGTCCATGGGGGCGCGAAGAGTTGGACTCGACTGTGCGACTGAACAACAACAAGACAAGCATTCTGGGACACAACTGCTTGTGTGTGTGTGCATGTGTGTTAAGTGCTGTCAAGTGCCTTCTCACTTATGGTGACCCTATGAATTAATGTACAACTGCTTGGAGTGGTAGGATATTTGCCCTTTTTGTAGAAAAAGCCCAGCAGGAACTCATTAGCATATTGGGCCACACCCCTGACAGCACAACTCATTAGCACATTAGGCCACACCCACATGTTACCAGAAGTGTGATTATCCAGCCCCACCCACCTTTTGCTTGTTATTCTGTTTACCTTGTTTGTTGTCAAAACCCAGTGCCTTTTTTGTAGCAGGAAGTCCTTTGCATGTTAGGCCACACATCCCTAATGTAGCCAATCCTAATGAGTTTCTGCTGTTGGGTGTGGCCTATTATGCTAATGAGTTCCTGCTGGGCATGGCCAACTTGGGAGCCAGCCGGAACTCCGTTCCTGTGCGTTCCTGCCCAAAAATAGCCCTGGATATTTCTAATATTCATCCAACATCTGCCTTCTTGCTACCAATGGCAAATTAGGTATATTGTTGTCCCATCTTGTCTAGACATCCTTGGGGGGGGAATGAACTCTCAAAAAGAATCATACTTTTTCTCATTAAACAAAGCATCTATTAATAGAAACATATATTTTAAAATTAATACCTTTCCATGGCATTTGTATGGTTGGAGACATCATTGAAACTTCTTCTGACATCTGAGGATATTCCTTGACCACCAAACAGGCTCTTGAAAACGGGGAATCCTCAGATTGCAAGAATTATTTTTTTTTTAAAAAAAGTCCCAGTAATATAAAACATTCATATCCCCAGTGTTTACATCTTGATTACACAGAAGTTCATAGATGTGCAGCAGTTGGTGTTTCTACACAGCAGCCTTCTAAAATAGCAGAAGTTATGATCTGAAATTGTACAGATGTTAAAGCCATTCTAAGATTGGGGGGAGTAGCATTAGACAGATAAGGAGCTGTCATGGTCCTTTTAAAAACAATTTGAACCAGGGAGAAAATCTGGAGTGAGAGGTTGTTATTCTGTCCACCATAGCATTGTTCTTAAAGATCCAATCTTGTATGTAAGACCAGGCAAGGAGACACCCTGAGAATCATCCAAGAGGGCATATTGTTGAAGAATATTGTTACAGACAGTTACACAAGTGGCATCCAAGTGGATCAGCACAATGCTAGACTTTAAAAGTGGACTGATAGAAAGATCCCTTTGATTTCTCCAGAATCTGAATAGGGCAACATGAGTGCTTGTTCTAACGGAGGATAATCCTAGTTCAGCCTGCACTAAAGTCACTGGAGCTCCACAAGGAAAGCTAAAATTTTCTTTAAAAAGAGATTCTGAATAGGTTCCAGGGCCATAATTGAATACTTATTCCAGCCCCAGATCTCTATACCATATGGGAGCTGAAAAATGGCTTTATTCTGGAACAATTTCAAAGCCAGCTCAATCAAAAATCCACCTTATGAGCTGTAAAATTTCAAGATAGCATCTGTGGTTCTCAAAAACTAAAGATCTTGTAATTAGTAAAGTGGGCTTTCCATGAAAGAGCTTCATTCAAGGTCACCCCAAGATAGAATTGCCATCTACTGACTGCTTAAGTCTTTGAGGTCTCTTCCCTTGGTCTTTGCAAAATTAATATTTAAAGGCTTGCCTTACAGAAATTACCCAGTTTATACAACATCCTTCTTAAGCCTATATGGCTGGGTTTTTTATATATATATATATATTCTTTTGTTGTTGTTGTTGTTGTTGTTGTTAATGGCCCTGTTGTGTGTCCTAATTGTAATGGTTTTTGCCCTTATACAATAAACACCATGCTTTCTAATAGAAATAAGTCCCAATAAACTGAGCTGAGTAAGGGGCTCTCCGCATGTTAACAGGAAACATAATTACATGTATACTAATAAATGAAGGAAATGTATCCATAGTAAAAGGATGCCGCGTGATTGTCAATTCTTGTCCCTGTCATAACTGCATTGGCTAAACTTGTACAGCAGTGATCCCTAAAGAGGCACCTGTTTGCTGTTTATGACGCCGGTTGCAAAATCAGTAAATACAATAAATAAATAAATAAAATAAAGAGTCACCAGTGGAATGCATAATGCCCTGTTCCCCAGAGTATTTCTTCCCTTAAGCAAAGGGCCAATCCTGGCTTTCTTCTGCCTTGCTGGAACAGGAGATGGTTCAGATGATTCCAGGGGCCATTTGGGTCCGCAGGGAGCACTCTTTCAGAAACAGTTGTCTCCATCATAGAAGGATGCTTAGCAATATCTCCTAATATTTTGTGATTGCCCCTATGACAGCCATTTTGTATAGCATGTTGCATACCATTGCATTCTTCCAGGATGGGTAAGTGCACTTCCCAGATTCAATCTTTACTCCATTATGAGTCTTCTAGGTGACCCTGGGCCACTGACACACACTCAGCCTGAAGTTCCTCATAAAGGTTGTTGAGAGGATAAGTTATAGGAGGGAAGAACTATCAATGCTGCCCTAAGCTCGCAAGAGGCAGAGTAGGGTAAAGATAAAATGGATGGGTAAAAATGGGTTTGCTCACATTCCGGAGAAATGTAATCTGACTAGACATCCTAGCATAGCAGTCCCATTAGAAATAATGTCACTCCACTGGCGTTTCCAAGAACAATTACAACACAAACCTAAAATATATTTACTGGAAATCTACCAATTATATAATTGTGAGAATTTTCATCCCAGTTTTCATCCCATTTTCTGTTTTCTTGACAAGAATTGTTGCTGTTCAGTTTATGCAGTTTTGTAGTATCTTTATTGATCGCTTATGAATTTCATTAAAATGGCATTAAGATTCCATTAAAGAAATAAACCAGGAAAACTAACAAAAGCAAAACAAAAAAGCTCCCCAATGACAACAGACAAAAACAAAGAGAAATGAAACAGGGTTTTTTTGTACACCCTCAGTATTTACATGGAAATAAAGTGTGCTGAAGGCAAGTTTACAGAAAGGGAACAGACCCCATTAAAATAGAAAATATACTATATTTGGGGACAGGGACAACTGTGTGTTTAACTGTCGCTGAAGCTGAACACTCACAATCTATACCTGTTGCTTAACTACACAAAGAAATCTGTGCCCTTTAGCTGGGTACTAGCTTGCTTCTTAGCTCCAGAACATCTGCATTCTTCCATCAAAGTGCCCTTTAACCTTCCCAAAATTTACTGCACAGCAATAATAAATGAAATCTTTTCTCTTTGTACTTGGTTAGACAGTCCCAAAAAATATACAAAGGCTGTAAGTTATTGATCTCCTATGGCAACTGGTACTTCTGCATATCCAAAGCCATTTAGATTTACAGTCACCATATTTTGTTCATGATTTGTGTAATGCGCACTCACTACATCTACTATAATAATTCTGAAGATGATCATATGTCAGCAATTGTGCAACTGCCATGTAAAAAAAACTTAGTGTCCCCCGCATCAATCCCTCACCAGTCAATCAGGATGTTCATACTCCCACTAGTATAAAACAAAACAAAAAAGTGTCAGCCATGCTGAGATTGGTTGGTGGAGAAGTAATTTGTTTCCTTCACAGCAGAGTATTCCATGTACATAGTTCCAACAGGAAAGATTTCTATTCACTGTTGTTTATTAGTTTTCAGTACTGCAGAATATAGACTAGAAACTCACTGGGGTATTATCAGTTATTGGTAGTATATAGGGAATGAGCTTCCATATGTGTAAGAACTCTGAGAGTGATAGAAGTTTGACAGGTATAGCCTCTGGTGCCATAGTGCTTCGGAGTATTTTTTTTTTTTCCTGACCAATAGTGCTCCATTCCAATCTTATGAAGGGACAATTTCTCTGACCTTTTAGCAATATAGCATTGTAATGATAAGGCAAATATCCTCCATAAAGTACACTATTGTGTATTTATGTACATTAAAAAATAAAAGTATATGAATTAAAACCAGACTTCCGTTTTCTCACTGTATGAGAAATCTCTCCATTATCTCAACAAGTAAATTGACAAGTAATGTATCTTTCAGAGACTACAACCCTTTTTGAAAAAAAATTGATGACTTTTGATAAAGAATTCAGATTTAAAGGGTTACACCGAAGCATAAGGTTATGGTAAAGAAGATGCTGAATTCATGAAGACAGTTTTGAAAATGAGGAGGAACCCTCCCGTTTGTTGTACATGAAAAATTTGAAAACATGGTCAATGCAGAATGCTGGTGGCATTTCTGCTCTTTAAGAACATAAGAGAAGCCAATGTTGGATCAGGCCAATGGCCCATCTAGTCCAACACTCTGTCACACAGTGGCCAAAAATACCAGGTGCCATCAGGAAGTCCAGCAGTGGGGCCAGGACACTAGAAGCCCTCCCACTGTTGCCCCCCAAGCACCAAGAATACAGAACATCACTTGCCCCAGACTGAGAATTCCTATCTATACCTTGTGGCTAATAGCCACTGATGGACCTCTGCTCCATATGCTTATCTAATTCCCTCTTGAAGCTGTCCATGCTTGTAGCCTCCTCCTCCTCCTGTGGCAGTGAATTCCATGTGTTAATCACTCTTTGGGTGAAGAAGTACTTCCTTTTATCTGTTCTAACCCGACTGCTCAGCAATTTCATGGAGTGCCCACGAGTTCTTTATCATTTGGAAAGAACTTACAGTTGCCCATTGTAATTTTGTGTGTGCGCGCGTGTTCCCCTCAGAAATCTGTGCTTCTCTGGAGAATGTATGTGAGCAGAATTACAAGCAGGAACAGCAGAAGGAGCTGATATCTGTCTGAAAGCCTAAGACTCCAGTGGGCTTGCCAGGTGCTTTGAGGAGCCGCATAAATAGGCAGAGAAAGAGCCCCATGATGGGAATGTTCTGATAAACTCCTCTTTCCAACAGAGTGTAACATAGAGCTCTTTCTCTTTCAGGAGAGATAAAGATGGCAAGTAGCTGATCCACAGACATATTTTAAAACAAAAGTTTGTATCATACTTTTTATTTCAACCAGTCAAAATATTATAAAACTGTAGGCATCAGAAACAGTGTGGTAGTCTGTGCATTCTTTAGAACTTTTTTTTTAACAAGTTGGATGTTCAGTGTGGGGGGAAAAGGTATCAGGGAGGAGAAAATAAGTTTTTTTGAGACATGGTAGCAAAGCACAAATTCTGCAGTTGTAGTCTTACCATGGATAAAAGGATGTGCTGACAGCTAATTGGATTTGGCAGTGCCTGGGTAAAACAGACTTCAAGTTGCTAGGACCAAGGAGAAAGAAAAATACCATTCTTCTTTTATACTGTTTCAAGCCATTATGGTTGGTTCTAATAAAAGACACTATACAACACTGAATTCTGGAATGAACTTTAGACAAACATGACTGCTTGCGGCCTTTGCTTGGGGTTTATAAGGACCACCATGTTTATCTTTTGCACTCTGCTTGAGAAGGAACCTACATGTTCCATATAGTGCTAAGGAGACATTTGACTTACTGCTGCCTTTTATATTCACTAAGGGAAAATTTATCTTTCAAGAACAAGCCAACTAAAGAGATGGGGAGAGTCTCCCTCCTTCTACTGCTAGAACCAGAGGAAAAGGAATGGTTTTAGGAGGGCAATTAGATCTTATAAATTTTTGCTGATAACCCAAATTAACTACAAATAAATGTCTGCCTAAGTAGCAGTGTTGCAATGTTGGTAGACTTTCTTCAGTATATCTCCATCTATGTGAATGCACCTTTCTGGAGGAAAATTCCCTTCCAGGTGTATTCTGTAAGTATGGGAAATAGGTTTACTTACTGAAAGTGCAAAATAGTCACAAATATGATCAGCACATCCCAGCCCATAAATCAACAAGTAAGCATATCTGCTCCTTCTTTTAGTAGAAGCATCTCTTACTCTGAACAAAGTAATTGGGCGGGTGTGTGTGTGTGGAAGTATAGCCTTCACTCAAAATACATTTGGAGATAACAAGTGGTTACAAGATCCTGGGAACATTAAGCTGTTGCCTGCTTGTTGTTTCCTCAGATATATCCCTTTATAAAAACAACATCCCCTTTTTGCCAATCAATATTCAAGAGAGACCGAACATTTCAAAAGAAATTTCTCTCAATCTACATTGCAGACCAGTGTGGGAAGGCTAAGCAGAAAATCAGGCTGAAACAGGAAGCAGGCTATTGCAATCTGGCCTCATAAAGGCACAGAATTAGGTATCACAGTATGGATTCACCCTGAGAGAAAAGGAATCACTTAGGGGGAAAGGCTTTAAGTGGCTAACTCTGTGGCTGCCGGAAAAAAAAAAAAGCAGTTTCTGCTGTTATTTTGAAGCTTTAAAAGGTAAGGAAATGACCAGGGCAGAGTGTGGGACACTAGAGGAGGTGAATGTCTTTGACTCCCAACACTGGTGGTTTTAAACAGATTGAGGGACATTGTTTTGCAGTGATTTGTTCAGCAATGTTATGTTCCTCCCTAAAATGTAATCTATCCATTACTCACATTATCCATTCTAGATAGTGTATGAAGAACAATGTACATGTTGCCTGCTATGAATCATTAACCAGGAAAGTGGAAACGGAGCAGCACAAATGGGGGGGAAGAAGAATCAGGAGGATGAAATAGCTTGCTGTCTGCTGTCGTTTAACACAGTAGGTCACACAAAATGTGCAGCCTTCAGTTGTCCATGGGAGGCCTCCTGCCCATTGATCCTGTGTCCTTCAAATGCCCTCTAGTGGCTAAAGTTCTGCATGGGAGCTGGATTGTTCAAAGGATAACAGGAGCACTTACATGATTGAAGTGTTTGAGTGAATGAGCAAAGTATTCTCTGAAAAGTTGTTTCAGAAAATTGTTCATACATGCTGAAAGCCCCCGACCCGCCTCCTGTTATCTGTGATTTATGTAATGTAATACACAACAGTGCAGCTTTCTGCTTGGCAGAGCAGAACACAAGACCAGAAGAGAGCTGGCATGCCAGTGAAAGTGGATAGAAAGTTGGCACCTTGCTGGGTTTACCCAGGAGAGAATCTTTTACTAAAGATTATAATTTAAAGGCTTTCTTTCTTTCTTTCTTTCTTTCTTTCTTTCTTTCTTTCCACTATCAGAGCATAGAAGGATGAAAATACAATTTACAATAGAACTGAAGAGTGGGCAATTCAAAATTTCAAAAAGGTAGAGAAGGGGTATGTGGAATATATTGCTTAATTCATTCACAAGTAAATTTCAAAAGGGTTTAACAGAACTCACAAGTAAGTGTGCATAGGATTGCATTTTTAGCCACACCAAAAAGAGCTTACTCACAAAAAGGGTCTGTGGCTCAGTGGCAGAGTATCTGATTGGCATGGAGAAAGTCCCAGGTTCAATCCCCAGTATCTCCAGTTAAAAAGATGTGGCAGTAGGTGACTTCTGCCTGAGACGGTGGAGAGCCGCTGCCAATCTGAGTAGATAATACTGATTGACCAAGGTTCTGATTCAGTATAAGGCAATTTCATGATCTTGAAGATTCTAGTTCCATCTTACAGTTCTGCTACCCCTTACAGATCAGACCATGTTGTTATTAAATTTAGCAAAGTGCTCCATACCAAGGGTGAGCATAAAGGCAAAAGCTGAAATAATAGGAATGCTCAAACAGTTTGACTCAGGTCCCATTGTATTGTTTATTGAATGTCCTATCCTGTCGATTGTATTGACTCATTCTGGGTAATCTGCCTTGAGTCCAAGTGAGAAAGGCGAATTATAAATAATGCAAATAAATTTAAAAATAAATAATAGTTCTGTTGGCCAGTTGAGATCAGGGAGCCAAGGTTTCGATGGACTGTTTGTGACTGTTGGGCAGGTTGCTTCACCATTTTCCTTTATAGCAGAGCAGTATAGCACAATCGGAATTTCATGCATATACATCCTCACACAGGCCAAATGAGTTCTACTGCCCCCATCCTTGCTGGCCTGCTGTTCCATTTGGCAGGTTGTTGTTTATAGAGACAGTTAAATCAGTCTCAAATTATATAAACCAGTCATAAGTCATATGACTAATGTGGGTTTTTAAAAATCCCTATGGTTTGGTGTTCGTCTAAGAAGTCCTAAGTGATATTAATGGCTGCCAATCTGTTTGCATTGGCAGTGTTTGTGCACATGCACAGTTTTGAAAAAGCCCAATCCAAGACTGTTTGGCATGTTTTCAGAATTTTGCAGTTCAAACCACTATTGTATTGCCTATTGGATGTCCCATTCCTGTTGACTTAAATTGTCATGGGCAGTGTAATCTGCTGTGAGTCTGAGTGAGAGAGTATTTGGGCAAACAGCAAAATAAATTAAAATTATGATTCAAAAGAGCAAACAGCTGAAACATCTGAGAAGCCAAATAAATGGGTTAGGAGTCCCAGCAGTCAGCATTTCCAGGGTAGAGCATCAGCTTGGCATGCAGAAGGTCCCAGGTTCTATCCCCAGCTTCTCCACTTGGAAGGATCAGGTAGCTGGTGATGTGAATGATCTCTGCCTGAGAGCTTGGATGGCCTCTACCAGTTAGAGTAGACAATATTGACCCTGATAAACCAATGGTCAGCTTTATGTATACATACATACATACATACATACATACATACATACATACATACACACACACATACTACATGAACATCAGAAGTAGAATACATTATTCAAAATAGGTTCATTTGGATTTTGACTAAAATAATATCAAAGGCCCCATTCACACAGAGGATTTGTCGCGCTAAAAGCACGAATGTCAGGTACATACACACACACATACTACATGAACATCAGAAGTAGAATACATTATTCAAAATCTGGGAAGCGCAGCGCACCCGTGGCCAACTCGGGGCATCCCGCCGAAGATGCGCAGTAAAAAAGTACTGCGGAAAGTGCACTAGTATCTGGAAAATGCGGGGCAGGGGTGGGCGTCTGATCGTGGGAGCACTAGTATCCCGTGGCACCCGGCACCCATCCATGTCCCGTCGCAAACTGGATGTTTTTCATAAGCACATGTGCACAAACACATAACTGAAAGCAGTGCTGCTCCGCAGAAGTGCACATGCGCACAAACGCGAAACGCTTGCTGCACCGCTTCTTTGCCACGCTCCAGCATCACCGTGCGATCGCCATCTAACAGCCTAATCACGGAGACTCGGGGGACTGTATGATCGGGCTAGCATGCTTTATTTTGCTCTGGGGTGAACACCCACACCTCCCCCCCCCCCGTGTTATCTGGCCCATGTGACTGGGGCCTATATTTTGCAGTCATGTGACATTATAAAAGAACTTTGATTACCCTCCATAAAAGAGTTATAAGGGAGCATACCATATATGCCAAGTTTTGCAAAGGCCACTTTGCCATGACTGGACTGGATTTGAACCTCTATCGCATGAGAAAGATCTCTGTGTTCTTAGGCAAGTAGTTAGCAGTGACTCATTGTAGAAGGTGAACTTAATAGAATACTTAAATGGAGTGTTGAAAACTGTGACATTGAGTTTATTTGTAGTTTATGAGTTACTGCTAGGATTCCTATAATGGCAAATGGGGAAAGCAGTATTAAGCCCATACCATTTTATGGGTATAGTCAAATTCTGAATGCAGGGGAGGGGGGACATGATGCTGCAGGTATCAGTAATGTTCTGGTTACCATCAATTGGTGTTTGTCACAACTGTACATGCTCCAACAATAACATTAGCTAAGAGGAAACCAAGTTGTCAAATGACCATAATTTGTGACTTGAATGTTGGTAAGAACTTCCCTGCTCCCCAACAGAGGATCAGCATGAAGAAATCTGTATTCAAATATTAATATTAATCCCATATTTAATATTTCTTTGAAGGAAAGCTGTCTGTATATCCAGTAACCAAAGCATAACATTAAAAAACCTACATGATTTCTATATACACTCTGAATAGTCAGGATGTGAACTGTCTAAGCATGTGATGTGTCCAGGGGTTTAGACCAAAGGGACACAGTGCTTTTGTGTTATTAAAGTTGTATCCATGTGATGGATGCAAAAGGATGCAAAAGATGTCCTCTGCACTGTGTATGAGAATGTGTAAATTAGAACTGGTGATCCCCTTAGCAATTATGTTCTTCACACATGTAAACTAGAGCAACAGCTCCCAAACTGCCAATCTGGTTCTTAGTTTTCACTGAAACACTTTGTGTCACACAGTAAGTGAGCTGGAGGAAGTAGCAGCCAACATTTTAAAAAAGAATTGTGTGTAGGACTAAAGAGCTTGTCAGGTATCATAGTGCAACAGAAACAAACAAACAACAAAAATTAGGAAGAAATTAAATCCTTGCTTGGCTTAAGGTCTTTGGTATTTGTCCTGTACCATCAAGAAGTCCTGTAGTTTCTTGAGGTTGAATTTTCTACGATACAGTCACTTCAGTGTAGAAAACTGCATATACGTAACAACATATGATGAATTCATGTGAGTATACTTTGCCATGTGCATATATCATGGGAAACTGTTGTCAACTAAGGTATGCTACCAAAAGGAACTAGGTGAAATATGAACATATGTGTCTTACATATCTGTGGGAAAGTCATCCAGTGTGTGGTGCTTAAAAGCTATTCAGGGCTAAACTAGACTTACAAGAAAACACTTCGATTCAGATATCAAACCCCGCAAGAGTCAATTGCAATTTGGGAGAGGGTTTTAAATCGTGTAAGAGGCATAAGAGGAAAGGGTTAGTAGTCTTCTTTTTTAGTGACCCTCCCCCGAGCTCCAAAGCAGTTGTCTGGGGTTGCAAATTAGCACCGGGAAAAACTGCAGACAACCAAAACATTGATCAGATCTTTCATATCAAGCTTGATTATCTCCTGTCAGATAGAAACCACCAGACTACTGGACAGGTGGCTAAATTCTGTGCTCAGGTTTACAAGCATAGAAAGTCCCTTTTGGCAGCATGACTGTAGTTATTTGGCATGATTTTGTATGTTTTTAAGACTTAATTTTATCTCTTTTTATCTTTTTAAAAAAAATTCAACCCAACTGCATTGCTGGTCACTGACTTTTGCATTTCTCAATCAAACTGTACTGCTGGTCACTGACTGTTGTAATAAAGTGATTGAGTGAAGTTAAAAACTTTTTTAAAAACAGTAGAGCAACTGATTTCTAAGCACTTAGATTATGAGCAGTCATCACAGCTTTATAAAGAGTAAATGATAGCAGACCAGAGGTCATTTCGGGGGGATCGCAGGGGATCGCAGTACGGGGGGTGGGGCACATGATGAAGCCCCGCCCTCTTCTTCCGGCCGCCCCCTGCTTCCGGCCCTCATTCAGCCAGGAGGAGGCAGTAGAAGAGGGAGGATAAGTTGCTTCCTCCCTGCCTCTCCCCACCCCTGCCTGCCTGGGGCCAGGGAGGGCCTTTGCGGGGCTTCCTTGCATTCCCGCCGGCCTTGCAGGTCCACTGCCGGGCCCCTCATGGGGCTCGGCAGTGGAGCTAACGACCCCTGTAGCAGACCAATTTATAGTCCTATCCTATGCAGAGTTACACCCTTCTGAGCCCATTGATTTCAAAGCATTTAGAAGGGTGTAACTGCACGTAGGGTTGCAAATAGTCTTCTTCACGTCCATCAGGTGAAGGATTGCACTTCAAATATATCTGAGCTTCAGGAAGATTTTTGATACATATGCATGAATCTGCCTTGTACTGAATCATTACCACTGCTGGATCAAGGTCAGTATTTTTCCACTCAGAATAGCAGCACCTCTCCAGGATCTCAGGCAGAGGTATTTCATATCAGTTACCCGATTCTTTGAACTGGAGGTGCTGGGGGAGGTGCTGGGGATTGAACCTGGGACCTTCCGTATGCTAAGCAGATGTTCTACCACTGAACCATGGCCCTGAAGTACAACATAATATCCTCTTATGAGTACTTAACATCCTGTAAAGTGCATACATCCTGATCTAACAGCTGTATACAAAGGCCCCGGTCACATGGCAAAGTTGCCATGGGAGAGGCACGGATGGTGGGTGGATTATCCGGGCGTGATCACACCCCAACATCTGGGAAGTGGAGCACAACTGTGGTTTACCGCCGACAATGCGCCTTTAAAAACTAGTACCTCGAAGGTACTAGTAAATGTTCGCCACGGGCTGCCTCCAGATGCCTGTCGTGTGATCACACCAGCGCGCAGCATTCCCCTCCGGTCCCTCGTTTACCTGCCGGCACCGAGGGAAGGACCTGTGGTGTGCCGCTGGCGCATCTGATCGCGTAATCGCGCATCAAACTGCGCCGGGGCAATTAGCCACTCTCCCCCATGATATCCGGCCTGTGAGACCGGGGCCAAAGATAATAAGACTGGAAAAGGGAATCCAGTGGGTAATCCACAGGAATATTTACTGTGTCCAGAGCTATCCCATATCTTCAAGTAGCTTCAGTTCACAAATGGGCAGTAACTTATGTAGATGAAGAAATGTTGAGAGTTACACATTGAAACTGTGTCCAAAACATTTAAAATGTGGAGAAAAAACTAGACAGTTGTGGTTCCAAGAATGGTATAGGAGTTATAGTAGGTAGGAAATTTAACAAAGGGATGCTGTGACTTGGGAAGCCTATGCCTCTTTAGGCATGCATTGTTTCCAGCAGCTGCACTCTTCTATTCAGTACTGGTTAGGCCACCTATAAAATACTTTACTTAGCTTGGGGCAACAAATTGGAAAGTGACTGGAAACTAAGAGCTATAAGGAAACTTTCTATTGGAGAAACGGAGTACATCTGGACTAAAGAAGGAGCAATTAAGCCAAAAGAAACATCTTTCTCAAATAATGTGTTTCTAGTGACAAGGGCTTGTTTCTATATTTTTGAACTAGGGTTGCCAAGTTAGAAGTGGCGCTGGAGTGGGGGACTCCAGCGCTGCTTCGGGAGTGTGTGCAGCGCGTGAAGCGCGCGCCGCAACCACATCACCTGGAGTTTTCCCTCAGATGACCGTGGCCCCGCCCCCAGCATGCCCGGCGTGGTCGTGTCACTTCCGGGTGACGTGCACGTCGCGTGCTTTGGGGGTGGGGTTCCCCCTGGGGCCCAATCCGCTGACGGTGGGGAACGGGCCTCTGGGGCGGGGGTTTCCCCACCCCCAGGGGGACTTGGCAAGCCTATTTTGAACCCAGATTTCCCCCCAGCAGGGACCCAAGGAGCCTTACATAATTACAGTTTAAAGAAACAAATAGAAAAAGACAAAAGTCCGTCAGCTATGTCCTGGGCTGGCCCTGCATACACTGGCCCACACAGGCTACAAGCTATCAGCCAAGAGCCCCTTGACTCTTGTAAAAGGCCTCTGGCCATGCCCATGTTTAAATAACTACAACAGGGGCTCAGCCTGGGTCTTATGCAGCTGCTCCCAAGGTTCCCTTCCCCTGCTATGGGGCTTACTGTTTTGCATCTCATCCATGGCAGGAAAAGGTGATCTATTTAAGACTAAACGTCCGCAATGTGTTGCACTCACAATTGCTTTAAAATAGCAGCTTTTACTTAGTACTCCTATAACCAGTGAACAGAATCAGAATAATGGGGTTTAAGCACAATAACTTGGTGGCTGCTGCACTGATTCCTAGCTGGGCTTCCTGGAGGTACCTTTTGAAAAGAGTCTGTTATGTTCAGATTTGGACTAACATTCAGCAAAGCAGCAGTGGAGACAAGCGCTGAGACAATCTTGAAGCCCAAGTCCTACAAATTAAGGTCAGGACAGGGAAGAGAAGGTAGGAAGGCAGTAAATGTATTTTCTTCCTTTTCTCAATGCAGAAGATTCCTTGCCTATTCCTTGAATACCAAGTACATCTTGCACTGCACTGAGCAGTTACCACTGTGAATGGTACCGTGAATTAAAATTGTCTCAGCAAGCACCATGCTGCTATCCTTTTGCTGTCTCAGCCTTGACAAGGTTTCTGTGGAGAGACATAATAGACCATCAGAGGAGAGAAAGCCAGCACACTGGATTTTTACAAAGAAGTTGTTTTAATGTGATTCCCCCCCCCAACACATTTCTTTGTAAACTGGCCATATCAAGGATAATATGATGCCTAATCGAACGTATGCAAGAATACTAAAGACTCACATCACCCACAATGTGTGCTCCAAGAGTAAACTCCCTTATGGGCCTGAGTGCCAAAAAACCCTGCAACATCTACCTGCAATTATGTAAGCGTACTGGTATATAAAAGGAAGGAGGGAGACAGGAAGGCTGTATTTGGTCAGGCGTAATGGGAGCCGTCTGCATCTCAACAGAGCTGGTGCCATCTCAGGGGCTTGCCTCAGTTCTTGCATGCGAAGCAAAAACGGTTTGGCATGCCACCATTTGGCATGTGTTCTGGTGCAGTGCAGAGCCAGTTTGGTGTAGTGGTTAAGTGCACGGACTCTAATCTGGGAGAACCGGGTTTGATTCCCCACTCCTCCACTTGCACCTGCTGGATGACCTTGGGCAAGCCATAATTCTGGCACAGCTGTTCTTGAAAAAGAGCAGTTTCTGTCAGAGCTCTCTCAGCCCCACCTACCTCGCAGGGTGTCTGTTGTGGGGAGGGGAAGGGAAAGGAGTTTGTAAGATGCTCTGAGACACCTTCGGGTGGTGAAGGCGGGGTATAAATCCAATCTCCTCCTCCTCATCCAGTGTCAGGAAATGCTTCCTGTCAGATTTTGTCTCATGAAGGCATTCTTGTGTTACTCAGGGCAACAAAAACAGCCTACCTGTCAAAAATTGCCTGCTTGTTTTTGTTGCACTTGTTCTGAGGCATTGCTTCCTCATGTCATGGCCACTGTCTAATGTGTACTGTTCCTGTCCACAAGTTTTGTCCATATTTGCCTCTAAAACATCACATTACAAAACATCTCTAAGCACCCCCCCACAAACACTTTAGATTTATTTTGCCTACATTTTCTATGGGGTAGATAAATCTGATACCAACTGTGGGCAATAAAAGGGCAAAGGGCTTTTCTCACTACATGCTTGCAGTCATTGAGCAACTATCCTAACCTAATTAAGAAAAGTTAACCAAAATTAAAGACACGCACACGTGCGCACACGCACACATACAGGATTATGACCATGGAACATAAACATGCACTGAAAGAGTAAAAAGATTTTCCTTCACAGCCCTTTTGATTGGATCCCCCCTGATTGTGTAAACTAAGGGGCAGGGGAAAATTATTAAGGGAAGGGGCAATTAATTCTGATTCTATGATGTTGAAAGTGCATCCAAAAGAGATGGTAGGTTTAATCTACATTAATGCTTGTAAGAAGAGAAACCGGGGTGCTACTTAATACCAGATTAATCAATCTACAATAAAAAGAATAAATCCTTTTTAAAAGTTTCTTAGCAGAACTTGCTATATCTAATTCTGAACAGTCCCCTCTGCCTGCAGACACTTATTTCTACAAACAGAGGGCACACTCTCCCCCAATTGGGGAGGATTCCTCCTGCAGTATGAATGGCTAAATAGCAGGGGAACATTTTAAAAGAACATCTGAGCTTCTCACCCCTACCTCTTTTGCTGCAGGCTCCACTGTCCTCTTAAAACTTTCTCAGGGGGAGGCTTCTAACTGCTTCTCCTCCACCACCAGCTCAAGAAAGAATGACTGGCTGAGAGTGAGAGAGACAGAGAGACACACAAAGAAAGGGAATGGGTGAAGGAAGAGGGGAGGAAGCAATAGCAGAACTGGAGCTGGGATTGGGGAGGATTTCTCGTTGCCACTCACCCATCTCAAATGCTGTTTTTCCTGCAGTATGAATGGCTAAATAGCAGGAAGCCTGCAACTGCAAAGCCTTGCAAGTGGGAGAGAAAGATCATTCACACCCCAATATCTGTAGCTGTGGGCTCCACTGTCCTTTAAAAACATTATCTCCAGCTTCTAACTGCTTCTCTCCTCCCACCAGCTTGGGCACTGCTTCTTTCCACTGTTTATTTCTTCTGACTGACTAGAATCTAGAGGGAAGTCATTTTTCTACGAAACGACCCCTGGGTATCATTAATGGATGGGTGGTCGCAACGACTGAGAGGTAGGGGGCAGATGGAGAGGAGGCGGGATTTCCTCCAACTAGTGTTGGTTTGTACACACCACCTTTTAAAACATTCCTTAGCAACCCTGACAGACAAATAAAGTGCCAAAGACAGCTGTGGTGCTGTGGGTGAATGTGGACTGAAGAAGACTGGAGCCCTGCAACCACACAATTCTCCATGGCAAGGCAAGAGACTGAACAAGCAAAGGTGTCTCAGGCTGATCCATTGATAAACCAGTAGTCATTTAAACAGCTGCTTTTGGCAAGGGAACTCAGAAGGACACCTGTAGCACCTCAAGACCTGCACTACCCAGTAAAGCAATCTTTTAAATCTCACCTCACATAAACAAAGTGATTGTAATTTCCAGGCAAATTCCTCTTTTAAAACAACTTCAGTTGCTGGCTGACTATGCACAAGGGAACTGAGCGAGGCTGGACGGCTCTCTTTCCAGTGTTCAATAAAGAAAAAGAAAAGGGGGGAAACAAAGGGGAAAAGGGAAAAGTGGACTCCAACTGTCACTCCTTTCCATTCACAGAAGGCTGTCACAGAGCTGCCTCTTCCCTTAAGAAGGTACCACTCAAAACAACTGAAAGAATCTCTGCCTTTTTTGTCAGAAACAACAATCCCTCATCGATACCATACAGAACAATACAATGCCAAAAGTACCTCACAAAAGAGGACACCCTGCCAAAATGAGAAAATCCAAAAAGCTAACAAATCAGTTACTGCAAGAAAGCCGTTTAAACAGTAACCAATTATACTATGATAAAGACATTGATAATATGCAACATTTTGTTGTGGGTCCCTGCTTGTTAGATTATATTCCAAAACATGGCAAAATGGTTGCTGCTGAACAGGTACATAACTGGGCTGCGCCTATATAAATTCCATGAACATTTTATTTATTTAAAATATTTATATCCTGCCTTATCTTCTTGGACTTCTTCTAAAAACAACAACAACACAGGCCATAGAAAGACAGAAGCAGCCAGTTTTTCAGGAAAGGAGCAACAATGTTAAGGTCACCCTGGTGTCTTCCTGTGCCGCCATCCCAGAAACCAGCTAGATGGTAAAAGGTGACTTTTGTGTCATTATAGTCTGTGGATAAAATCAACCTTCTAGATCATTAATTAAAAACTGGGATTATTATTTATTTTACTTATTTTCATATTTAAACACAGCCACATGGGAAAAACAGAATCTTAACTATAAAATAAGTTTTTAAAAAAGAAAACCATAGTGAAATTTAATAAAACACCTTTGAACACTACCACTATTTTCATTTAAAATATGAAGCACAGCACAGTAGCAGAACAATAATTTGCCAAAATTAAAATGAGAGCCACCTTACCTTCTGAATGCCTCACAAAGTTTTAAAAGCCTTAACTAGTTTATGGCAAGTGTACACAAAACTGGTTTGGCAGGCTTCCCTGGGGAAGGACTTCAGGAGAGAAGGTGCCAGTATCAAAAAGGCCATGCTGCTTGTCCCTGCCAGTCTAATTTCAGACTAGGAAGAGAGTCTTGGAGGATCCTGGCATGTATGAGACTGATAAGGGAGAAGACATTCACCCAGGTAACTTGGATTCAGGCTGTGCAGAGCTTTTAAAGGTCAAAGCCAGCACTTTTAATTCTGGCAGAAATTAATTAGGAGCCCTTTCAGCTGCTTTAGCTCTAGTGTAACAGGCTATCTACAGCCCACTCCAACTATCTACAGTTTGCACTAATTGAAGTTTATGAACAGTGTATTAACAGCAGTTCAGCCTAGAGGTTATCAAAGCATGTGTGACACTGAACAGGGTATAATTGTCTAGGAATGGCTGTAGCTGGTATACCAGTCAAATTTTATACAAAAAGGTACTTTACGCTATTTCAGCCACCTTGAAATCCATGCTGGATCCAGCAGTACTCCCATAATTAGTGTATATGTGTATGTGCTAGGGATGTCAGCCTCCAGGTGTGGCCTGGAGATCTCCCAGAATGACAGCTCCTCATCAGACTACAGAGATCAGTTCCTCTGGAGAAAATGGATGGTTTAGAGGGTGGACTCTATGGCATTTTCATAGAATCCTAGAGATGAAAGGGACCTCCAGGGTCATCAAGTCCAACCACCTGCACAATGCAGGAAATTTGCAACTACCTCCCCCCATGCTCCCAGTGACCCCTGTTCCATGCCCAGAAGATGGCAAGAAAGCCCCCCCTCCAGGATCCCTAGCTGAACTGGCCTGGAGAAAATTGCCCCCCAGCCAATGCTCCCTCTAAGCTGTGGAGTCTTGTGAGCAAAACTTCTACTTCATGAGCTACTGGCATTAAAGTTGTGAGTGAGTGATTTGGATACTGCATAAATTAATTTGCTCTGGAGCCATCCTTCCTGAGCCAAGACAAAAATGTGTCAGACAGAGACGAAAAAACTGTAAGCTAGCTCACACTAACTCAGCTTAGAGGGAACACTGTTCCTGACCCCACAGTGGTGGTCGACATTTCCCTGGGCATGTAAGAAAGGCCTCGAGAATTGACATTCCTCCCCTCCTCAAACCCCACCCTCCTCAGGTCTTCACTCCTCTCCCCAAATCTCCAAGTATTTCCCAGTCCAGAGCCGGCAACCCTAGTATGTGCACATATACACTCAGCAGAAGTAACAAGCCAACCCAACAGCAACAGCTGATCCCACCAGCAGAAACCTTCAGCCTTATCTAAGAGCAATTTCCCTAATTTAAGTCACTTTGATACAGAAATATTCTAGACAGATAATTCTAATTGAGCAAGTATTACATTTTCCTTTCTTCTTTCTCTCCTTATACCAGGTTTTTACCAGTTTGGTTACTATCCATTATCAGTAATGTGCTCATAAAACATAATGTACTAGCATTATCAATAATGTGCTCATAAAGGATATCATCTTTTTGTATTTTAGCAGAAATAACAACTATAACAAAATCTGTCTGCTGGTAGCTGACAGAAAATTAAGTAAAGGGAGGCTTATAGATGCCCCTGAAGAGGGTACTCTCATTTTGTATCCAGTTGCCTTTTTTGACCGAAGAAAGGATTATGTGACGAGGCAATAACAACAGCAACAAAAGCCTTCTGAGTGTAGTATGGCCCCTAGAAGCAATTTAATGGAGGCCAGTCTCTGCCACCTCCTGGGGTTAGATTTCAGACCCACAGCTAGGAGAAAAGGTAACAGCACATCCTGATAGCACTGCTTTCTAAGATCAAGCTCACTGTTTTACATTCCTAAACCCTGTGGGATACTTTCCTCTTTAGTCCATATGGCAACATTCTTGCAGTGATGGCAAATATATCCCCCTGAAAAGATGTCTACCTATCCCTGAGATATCTGCCACTGCCCCAGATGTGTGCGGAGACTGCAATGCAGATAAACCTTAAGCAAAAACCTCACTTGCCTTCTTGCAATAGAAAGCACACGTGTGACTAGTGACTTTATCTGGGTGAATCAGCAAAGCATGTTCAATGAGTCCAATAGGTTCAATACAAGGAAAGAGTTTTTAAAATACTGTTATTGCAGCATCCCTCCACCAAAAAATTATTCAAAACTTTCAAACACTGACTAGAAATATTTTCAGTTTGAGAACACCTGAGCTGCAGTATGTGCTTGCTGTTGTACCATTTCATTTTAAATTGCTTTGGGTGCACTATGTGACATGGGTTGGGTCACAGTCCTTAGAGGATGTCTGACTTGTCTATGCATACTATTCACTGGACCATCAGCACTGAAGTTCTCCAGCAAATGAACGTTCCCGAGAAAGGTGTGATGCTGGTCCATTTTGAGTTCTCTTTTTCCTTGGGACCAAAATATATTAATTCTGTAAAAACTGTCATGCTAGATCAGACCAAGGTCTATCTAGTCTAACGTCCTATTTCCAGCAGCAACCATCATATCCCTGGCCATGAAGATGTCCTTTACATGTTCTTTGTTCCTGGCATCTGATATTTGGAGGTATATTGTCTCTGCATGTGAAGATTTCATTTAGCTATCCTAGCCAGCAGGGTCTCACAGGAAGAATCGCAGAGGATATCCAAACTCCTACTACTGAAGAGGGAGGAGGATGCAGCATCCTTGCCAGAGGGCACTGGAACAGGTGACAGAACTCCAAAAGTGATGATTACAGGACAGAGTGACTAGCAGAACATGGTATTGGTGTGAGTAATGAAATCCCTTACTGGCATCCAGTTCGACTAGAAGAGAAGAAGAGAAGCGAAGAGATTGGATTTATACCCCGCCCTTCACTCGGAATCTCAGAGCAGCTTACAAACTCCTTCCCTTCCCCACAACAGACACTCTGTGAGGTAGGTGGGGCTGAGAGAGCCCTTTCAAGAACTGCCCTTTCAAGGACAGCTCTGACATAACTATGGCTGGCCCAAGGTCATCCAGCAGCTGCAAGTGGAGGAATAGGGAATTAAATAGGGTTGCCAGGTCCATCTTCATCCCCAGTGGGGACTTTGGGGGGCATTCCTGGAGGGGGTGGGGCATCCCCAACGTGATGATATCACACTGGAGATGTCCTGGCTCCAAGCCTCGCCCCCATGGGGCCTGTCCTGCCACTTGGAGATTGGGCACACGGGACCCTTTCCTGCCATGTTCCCTTTAAGTGCACACAGCTGGGGAGTCCCGTGTGCCTGATCTCCGAGTGGCAGAGATTGGATGTGGGGGCTGCAGCCACCCCTCTCCCCTTAAGAGAGAAGGGAGAGGGGTTGCTGTGGGTGTTGGGGCTTGGGGTGGGGCTTCCCCCACCAGCCAGTTGGCTGGTGGCGGGTTGAACCCCCCCAAAAGCTGGTAACCCCACCAAACCAGGGGGTCTGGCAACCCTAGAATCAAACCCGGTTCTCCCAGATTAGAGTCCATGCATGTAACCACTACACCAAATTGACTAGCCACACAGTAGTAATGTGAAGGCTTGAGGGTTCAAGAATGACAGGAGACACAGATCTGCAGAATCTGTCTGACCAGGACTGGCTCAGCAGCGTTTTATTCTTTTCCTTTTCCTTCCCCCCTTCCCTGTATATCGAAAGCTACAAGAATACTGTGAACTAACATAATAGGATGTGCTCTGCCCACAGCTCACCTTATCTTTACCCGACTCTAGCCAAGTTTCTTAGCTACAGTGATCTCAGCAGATGTAGCCTTGCACACTACTTCCCAATCTCCCTGTGGGAACATTAACCTCTGGGCATGCCTCCAGAGGTTTGCCGTCCCCACAGCAATGTGCCTGCATACTACTATAGACATGGTTCTAGCAACTACATCACTGCCTCCACAGTCTAGCCGGGTTGTGAGGTGCTGGTCCAGAAGGAGCTCCGCTGGGCTGTGGCCAGTGGTGGAGCTCGGAGTTGCCCGGTGACCCAAGAGGAAAATTGCCAACCGGTGTTCCCAGTTGCCATGGGTGAGCCACCTGAAGGAGTCCTTGGTGGTGTGCACCATCCTTTCTGCTTGTCTGTTGGTGGCCGGGTGGAATGGAGCAGACTGGATGTGGCAGATCAGGTAGTGGCCCAAGAACTCCTGAAACTCTCCCAATGTGAAAGCAGTCCCATTGTCTGTCATGACCATGTCGGATAGGCTGTGTGTGCAGAAAATCCTAGTGAGACTCACCAGATGGCTGCCCAGGAGAAGGTAGAGGCAACAGGAACAACCTCCAGCCATCTGGTGTAGGAATCTACCAATACGAAGAATATCTGGCCCTGGAAGGGGCCGGCAAAGTCCAGGTGCACCCAGGACCATGGGGTGTGGGTGGACTCCCACTGCTGTACAGGAGCTCGAGGGGACTCTGGTTGGGACTCCTGGCAGGCTTGACGGTGCTTGACCCAAGCCTCGATCTCTCCATCGATCCCTGGCCACCACACATAGCTGCAGGTGAGAGCTTTCATTTGAACGATCCCTGGATGTGTCTTGTGTAGGGCTGATAAGACTTGCTGGTGCAGGGGGTTTGGTATCACGACTCGGCTTCCCCAAAGCAGGCACCCCGTGTGTGCTGAGAGCTCATCCCAATGAGACGCAAAAGCTGTAAACTCCGGGCCCACCCAGCTGCTGGGCCATCCCCTCCACACCCAGTCCAAAACATGGGAGAGGATGCAGTCCTTGGCGGAGTGGTGGGCAACATCTGCAGCGTGGATAAGCCAGTCAGGGAGTTCCTCAGTGAGGAGGATCTGGTGTGCGGGAGCCGGGTCAGAGTCCACGGAATGCAGCAGCAGGTGGCTGAGGGTGTCAGTGTGTCCCATCATCTTCCCTGGGTGGTACTGAAGGTTATACTAGTAGCTGGCGAGGAAGATCAACAAACACAAGACCCACAGTGACAACATTTGTGGCGTCTGATGATCTGGAGCAAAGAGGTCCAGCAGCAGCTTGTGGTCGGTTACAATGGCCAGTCATACAGGAAGTTGTGGAACTTCTTCCCCCCTGCCACAATTGCCAAGGCCTCCTTGTGCGTAGCTACATTCGGCGGATGACAAAATGCAGGAGTAGTACGCCACTGGGACCTCCAAGCCATCGGGCAGCTTGTGCCCCAAGATGGCTCCAACACTATAAGGGGAGGTGTTGCAGGTGAGGATAACCAGTAACTTTTCATCAAAGTGGGCCAGGACTTAATTGGATACCAGCAGCTCCTTGACCACCTGGAAAGCGTCGGCTTGCCTTCGGCCCCAGACCCAGGAAGCTTTTTTGTCCAGAAGCCAGTGGAGGGGTTCCACGACAGCTGCCTTGTGTGGCAGGAAGGCATGATAAAAGTTCAATAGGATGAGGAACGCCTGAAGCTCGGCCTTAGATTTTGGTGTGGGAGCGTCGCTGATGGCCTTGACTTTGTCTTGTGCTGGGTGGATGCCCTCCGCATCCACCAAGAATCTGAGGAAGTCGAGGCGGCAGACACCCAGGAGACACTTTCCCCATTTTACTTTCAACCCGGCTGACTGGAAGCGCTGAAGGACAGCATGCAGGTGATCGATGAAGGCTTCCTCTGTGGGGGCGGCGATCAGAACATCATAGAAAATGGGTGTGACTCCGAGGATTCCTTTAAGAATAGAGTCCATAAGGTTTTGAACTCCCTGGTGTGTCACTATGGTTTGGGCCTCGGCTGTGGCATCATCTACCGGCAATTGTTGGTAGGCCTGTGCTAAATCCAGTTTCCCGGATATCTTTGTGCCCGCCAACATGGCCAGGACATGGCTGACGACTGGCACCGGGTAGGCATGGTCCTTCAGCACCCTATTAATGGTGCACTTGTAGTCTGCGCAAATGCGGACGTCCCCATTGAGTTTAATGGGAGTGGCTATGGGGGTCTCCCAGAGGGCATGGGGGATCGGCTCCAGAACCCCTTGGGCCACCAATCAATCTAACTCCTCCTCAGTTTTAGGTTTTAGTGCAAAAGGGACAAGCCGGGCCTTGAGCCTTATGTGCCACACTTCTGGGTTGAGCTGGAGTGAGATGGGGGCAGCAGTGTAACAGCCAAGCATTCATTGTGGTTCACCCCCATCACCTGGAACCTCAAGGGAGCAAACCATGCTAGTCCCAGCAAACTTGTGTGCCGGCCCTCCACTTCTAATAAGTCCAACAACCCATCAAATTGTCAGTACTTAACTGGGAACTTGACCTTTAATGGCCACCATATTCTTTTGAAAATCTCTGAGGATGATGCCAGTTAGTTTAAGGCGAGGCCCTTCTCCCAGGCACAGCCTCCTGAGCGTCTCTGTCGAGATGATGGACATGAAAGACCCCGTGTCCAACTCCATCATGCAAGGGACACCCTCGATTGACACAGTCACCTTTAACCTTTTAAATAAGTGTTTTTTATTTTGAACAATATATTTAACAGTACATTCATAACACATATTATCACCGTGTATTAACCAACATTTCAACCTTTAAGAGCTCTTTTAAAAAAGCACTTGGGCAAGTGTACTACCTGCAGTGGCTGGACAGATGTGGTGTGTAGCTCTTCAAGGTGCATGGACTCCTGGTGAGTGGCTTGTCTCCTCCAGGTTCCCCTTGAGCGGCAGGCACTTGCGATGTGGCCAGACTTCCTGCAGCTCCGGCACGTCACATCCCTTAAGTGGCAGGAGCCTTGTTCGTGGGGGTCTCCGCAGCTGGTGGAGAGCATTGATGTGGCAGTCTCGACGACACGGCTTGGGCACAAACCGGATAAGGCAGATGGGCAAGTGTCTCAGTGGGCTAGATGGTGCGTCTGCAGGACCTCCTCACTGTCGGACACGTTGGAGGTTGAGGAAATGGTGGCTCAGTGAACTGCAGCGGCATGGCAGTCCGTCTTCTGGTGGCCAACCTCCCGGGACTTCTCGAATGCCGCAGCCTCTCGGATCGCCTTTTGGAGGTTAGTGTCCTCCTGGCTGATGAGCTTGCGATGGAGCTTCTTGTCCCAGAGCCCAAACACGAAACGGTCGAGGTGGGCTTCTTCGAGGTTCTGGAAGGGCAGCGACATAGCAGAGGCTGATTTGTTGGGCCTCTGGTTCTGCTTGAAGAAATTGAGGTGGCAAGCCAATCGGGTGGGCTGGGGCGCGAAGTGGTTGGTGAGCACTGTGATGAAACCATCGAAAGTGGTGAGCTGCAATAAGGTCGGCGTGATGAGTCCCTGAGCTAGCTCCAGGGTGGCGATTCCACAAGAGCTGAGCAGCAGTGCCTTCTTCTTGGTGGTGCCCTCACTTCCCTAGAACTCCACAAAGTACTTCAGGCATTCCATCCAGGCCTCCCATTTCTCTGGGTGAGTGGGGTCGAACTCTGGGAGTAGTCCTGGAGCAACAGCCATGGTCCCGGTTGCAGTGTAATGTGTGTGGCCTGGAGCTTGGTGTGCGGTGCAGTGCAGATGGGCGCTAGGTTCGCTCAATAGGATCCCACATTCGTCGCCATTGTTAAATACTGGGTTCCATGGATGGTCTGACCCCAAGCTTAGTGATCAGCTCAGCTTTATTAGTGATTCAGCAGATACAAGACAAAACTCCAGAGCAACAGCCTGCAAACACCATACTCAACTCCCAATGATAGACTATTTACATAACATTAATTCCTCATTGGTCACCTCCAGAGTCCTTGTGGGCTATTGTTCTAGAGCTCCAAGCTCAGCCAGTCTCTGATAAAACAGTCCTGGAATGTTCCAGTCCCAATACGTAACACAATACTTGTCAGATCTATCTAATGAAGTAGTCATCATGGAATTGGATCCAGCAGTAATTTCCACTGAAAGAAGGGATTTCCATCAGTTTAGTTTCTTGCCTCCCTGTCCCACTGCACCCTGAACCGCACCCTGAAATCCTGCTCTTGGGGGACAGGGAACACCCCTCCCCCGGGATCATTATGAGATGGGAATATAGGGTCTGCAGTGAAAAAGGAGAATCTGTGAAAAATGGCCTCCCCTTCTGTTAGTTGAGATCTACTACTGGATCCAACTGACAGAAGTGAATGCCAAAAACCAATGAACAATTGTATGAAGTGTTTTGTTTCTGCCTTTTCCGTGTATTAGATAAATGTTGGGCACACTTCAAACCTGTGAGAACTGCTTTGCCTCCCTGAACCCGACCTACTACAGCCAGACACAAAATGGCAGATCAAAGTAAATCCCACCAAATTAAATGGTCCTTACTCAGTGTGCATAGCAATGCAACAGGCATACTGAAAACACCTGATTTACAACTAGGCATATGTATTCATCTTGGAATGAATTACATTTCAAAATTATAATCACCCTACTTCAGAACTGCTGGGGGGGGCTTTCAAGTGCTCTGAGTTGAATCAAAGCCATACAAAGCAAAGTCATCCAAAATGACTTCGAGATGCTTTGGATGGTTGGTTGATCAATTTGGTATTGCCACCTATCTATTTTTTATTGGCCTGATGGCTTCTGAGCAGCTAGAGGAAGAGGGGGAGGCCAGGCAAGGAACAACATGATTGACAGATCTGAGCTGTCAATAAGACACATAACAGCTGAATGAAAGCTCCTAATTGGTGTTTAATTTGCTTCCTCTTCCAATCACTGTGATATTCTTGGGAAGGAACTATGGCAATGTGAAAACTTGTCTTCTCTGTGTTGTGTGAATTCTCTCTTGAAGCAAACATTAGCAGGAGCATTTGGTGTGTTGTTTAAATGAATAAATTCCTTCCCATTCCTTTAATTAATTAATATGTCTGGGCCTGCATTAGTTTCACTTGGACTCAGCACTTAAATTACATATTCCCATTCAATAGGGATTTCTTTGAGAAACCCTGTACCTATTTTTCATTTTTCTGTATTTTCTGTGGTCTTTGATGCAAATTGAGCAGAAATCAAAAACAACTATAAACTCAAATAATCTCAATGGATAACTCCTAAGATCCTGCATTTGTCATGTTGCACTTTTCAGGGCTCTTGCAGGAGCACCTCTCTATTCCCAGTGAGGGGGTGTGTTTTTTTGCCAAATGGCGGCAAAACTGTATGGCATGACCAGCAGAAACCTTTGAAAATGATCAAATATCAGTTGCCCTAGTACTTATTTGGATGACATTTAACAAGCTTCATCTCCACATGGAGGCTTTCCATCCCTTTATATAATTTTGAAAAGATTTAAAAAATGTTTTTACAGTGAATTGAAATTAGAGCCCTGGATAAGTTCTTGATCTTGGGAACTTCCACCTACAAAGAAGACACTGTATCACTGAGCCATGGCCCCGTAATCCCCCCCACACACACACACACTTCCTAGGTCAGCTCAGTGTAGCCTGGCAGCAGCCTTCAAAATGAAACAATCTGGGCTAACAGGAGGGGGAAAACAAGTTAAGGGGGGGGCATTCCAAGTGGCTTCTAGCAGTTCTACCTGCTGTGCCACAAAGCATCACCTACTTTACTCGCCTGCTTTGCTGCATCAGCGGCTACCACTCCCTTCTCCTTTTCTCCACCTCCACGCTGCAGTGTAGTGCTCTCATCCTGACCTCATCCTGTGCCAAAAGCAGAATATTCATTTGCTTACTTGTATTTATAGGCTGCCTTTCAACAGTGGTTCTCATCATAACATGCTAATTAAAACAATAACACCTAAATATACAAATTAAAAATCCCACAATAAAACAGAATCAAAATGAAACAAACCCAGTAGGAGAATATTGTTTCTAAAGAACTTGGCACCCCAGAGCTTGGCAGATGAGATCAAAAGGAGCCAAGGGAAGATGGCAAATTAACCTCCTTCATAAGGACATTCCAGAGTTCCAGGGCTATCACAGAAAGAGTCCTGTATGATAATTTGGCATCCAGAAGAGATCGTATTGTGATAGATGTCTCATAGACAGATTTAGAAACTCGGGAAAGGGGGTATATATGCATGTACATGGTCCCTGGTATAACCAGGTCATTTGAGGCTCTATAGGTCAAAAAAAGCATCTTAAATTGATTCCTGAAACACAGTGACTATCAGTGCAGCTATTTTAGAAAAGGTGTAATATGACTTATACCTATCAGAGTCATGCAGCAGCATTCTAAATCAGCTGAACTTCCCTAATCATCTTCAAGGGTAGCTCTAGGTAGAGTATACTGTGACAGACTCATCTGAAAGTCATCAAGGTGTGATTGACAATAGCCAGCTCTCTATCACCTATCTGCTAAAAAGTGCTGAAGGCTGCAGTCACTACCTGAGCATTCAAGAGCAGTGGGACTAGACTAATGTAAAACTATGTTTACAATACCATGTTTGTTTATAATTGCTGGATTGATTTCCTTACTTTATTTATACAGTTTGCTGCTGAACATCATGCAGCAACAATAGACAGTGGGAAGGGGGGGGGCAAGGATTCCCATCAGGCTCTGTGGGAATATGTATGCATGAAACACTGCTCTTTGCACGGTGCTGGATTGTTTGACTATGTGAAAGCAACCAAAGAAAAGACGCAGACTATTCCCAAACAGCTGAAATGATTGGCAAAAAAAATCTTCTCCTTATTCATGATTGGAGAACAGATCATGAGTTTAACCAGTGAGCCTTCAGTGTCGCTGGTTGGATCTACAAGCACCTTCAAGCTACAGACTTTCCCTTAAGGAAGTGAGTCACCCCATCCAGAGCAAATATTTCTCCTGCTAGTAGGTGCATTGAGTCCCCACACCATCATCTACTCCACCTTCTGTGAATTGAGGTTTTAAGTTTGTTTACCTTCCTCTAATGGAGCTGCGGTGGCTCAAGTGGTTAAGACGCTGAACTGCAGGCTGTGCAAGGTCAGTAGTTCAGCAGTAGAGACCCGGGGGCCGCAAGACAGAGTGAGCTTCCATCTCTAGTTCCAACCTAGCAGTTCGAAAGCAAGAAATTGCAAGTAGATAAATAGGTACCACTTCGGTGGGAAGGTAACAGCATTCCGTGCGCCTTAGTGTTTAGTCATGCTAGCCACATGACCACGGAAACGTCTTCGGACAGCGCTGGCTCTTCGGCTTTGAAATGGAGATGAGCACCGCAACCCTAGAGTCGGATTCGACTGGCTTTCGAGCAAGGGAACCTTTACCTTTACCTTTACCTTCCTCTATGTACATGTATATACTGCGCAAGCATAGGCTCTGTCCTGCAGTTGGGCACCACTGGATGGAGCCTACACTCATACAGTTTGTATGTATGCAGTCTCTGTGCCAATATCAGACTTACAGGTTAAGCAGTCTCTGTGCCAATATCAGACTTACATAAACAGGTTGGGACAACAATGCTAATGGCATGATCCCATTGCCCCTCTATACAAATTGTCAATACATGTACATTGTTTCCTCTAGAGGTGTCATGGCCGGGCGGGGGCACGAGGTTCATTGGTAGAGCATCTGCTTGGCATGAAGATGGTCCCAGGTTCAATCCCCATGACCTCCAGGTAAAAGAATCAGGTACTAGGTGATGTGACAGACCGCCATTCTGAGTAGGCAAGACTTTGATGGACCAAGGATCTGATTCAGTATAAAAGGGCTTCATGTGTGTGCATTCCTTTGTTCTGTTTTGTAACATCTGTGCTAGATGGTCTTTATACTGAGATGTATATAACCCTTCCTATGTTTTCTGAAAAGCGCTAACCATTAAAAGCCAGCCTTCATTATTGCAAAGTGATTGCTGGTCTACTAAAAGATCAGCTTCACAAACTCATTTCATTTACACCGTCCAGCCATCACTACAGTGAAGGTGTGTACATTCTAACTGTTATAGAAACCTTATATCACCAGAATGTTTGGCTGTTGTATCCCTAAGGACTGCTCAGGAGTGTGTAGTTACTAAGTAACCAAGCATTCCAGTCTTCCAAACCTTATCCCCTTACACGTGTTCACAGAATGTACTAGTAAAGGGTGAGTGATAAATTGCAGCAAATTACCCCTCAAGGTAATGGCCGTAAATTCATGGTAATCTATCATTCCACATATTACTACAAACAGGCAAGGGCTTTAGGGCAAAGAACTATGACAAGCTAAGTGGAAGATTTTAGATATTCAGACACCAGATGTCCCCTACCACAAATTTTTGTTCATCTTGCCATAACTTGTGTCAGACACTGCTGAATCGCTCCACAGGAAGTTGGTCAGTGGCTGAAAGGTTAAAAGCTTCAAAACACAGCATAAAGATTTCTGGGTGCATCCATCAATCCAAGTGATGGGTGTTCTCTGTGTTGCTAGCCAATCAACAGCAAATGCAGAACAGAGAATGTAAATTATGTGGCTTAAGGGCACCTTCAGAAGTTGGCTGCCCCATCAACTATAAAGCAAACCAGGAAGCAAGGGAGGAAGTTCCTCATGGAGAAGAAGAATGTGGTTTGGACTCATCTTTCTGGCTGTTCTGTGGCAGATGTCTTGCATGCTGAACCAGTGTGCTGGTAATTACATCAGCAAATTCTTGTGAAAATCTATGATTTTCCTTCTAAGGGTTCTCTGTGATCCTTTACCAGGGCGATATTGGTTTCATTGATTCACATGAGGGACCAATAGCAATACTGTCATTCTCACAAAATGGAAGGGAGCAGAGATATCCTTGTGCAGGGTGTAGCTGTTTCAGAACTATACATCCGGACACTTACATGCCGGGAGTGAACATTCAGGCCTCACAAAAACTTCTAAAGGAAAAAAATGGAGTCAAGATTTCTGAACGAGTGTGAAGGGGAAGGACTTGTGTCATACACGCACTGCCCAGCAGGTACCCGTGGAATTAGCAGAGCCATCTTCTACATACTGATATGCAGATTCCAAAAAGGTTGCAAAGAAAATAAGCATGCAGTTGTTGAATTTTCAATACAACAATATATATCTGTCAGCACATAGGACAGCATGTATGCTTAATAAAAGTGGACAATGGTGCTGTAGGTTTACTGTCTGACTACTGAGTTTGAGGCTGGTGCCACAGTGGCCTTTTAGACTTGGATCATCATGATTAATTCACTCTTTCACAGACAATCCATATGACAGCATGATGAGCCCATCGACCCAACTTTTCAACTGAAGTCGTCATCTTCTCCAAGATCCCACTCAAGAACAGAGGCATTTATTTTATTTAAAATGTTTATTAGCCACCTTTATCCCTTGCAGAACTCTAGTAAGTTTACACTATAAATAAAACAATGATTAGAAAAACACACATCAAAAATATGCATAAAACAACAATCATAAAACATATATTAAAACAATTAAAAAACGAATGCAATAAGCACTGCCAATAAATCAAATGCAGTCCTAATAAAACTGTCTTCAACTGCCTCCTGAAGATTGACAGTGAGGGAGCCCAGGCCCACCTCCCTGTGCAGCCTGTTCCATAATTATGGAGCTGCCACCAAAAAGGCCTTCTCTCATGTGCACACCAAACGAGTTTCTTTGATTAGTGGGGCAGACAGATAGGCCTCTCCCTGTAATCTTAGTTCCCAGGCAGGAACATGGGAGAAGAAGGGCGTTCAGATACCCCAGTCCCAAACTATGTAGGGCTTTAAAGTACAAAAACAACACCTTTAATTAGGCTTGGGAATGGATTGGTAGCCAGTGTAATCGCTGTAGTATCTGGGTCATATGTTTTTGATAGCTGGTGCCAACCAGCAGCCTAGCTACAACATTCTGCACTAGCTGCAACTTCCAAACATTCTTCAAAGGTAGCCCCAAGTAGAGTGCATGGCATTGCAATAATCCAGTCTAGATGTTACTAAGGCAAGAATGGGCACAGTTGATGCACCAAACTAAGTATTAAGAACTACCATCTCCTAACATGCAGCTCCCACCAAGGAAACATCCACAGCCATAAAAAATAATAATATTATTTTGTTCGAAACCCTGACTCTCATTAGATATCACTATAACTGCACAGAATGACCCTCATGTGCTGCTCAAATAGTACCAACACAATGCTGGTCACCAACTTCAAGTATTTGCTCTAGGGTTGCCGGGTCTTACCGTAACCAGGCTGCTGGCGGGGGGGGGGGCTCTTCTTCCCCAGGAGTTTTTGGTAACCATAGAGTTTTTTCTCAAATGCTTGAGTGTCCCCCTGCAATGTGCCCTGCACGATGATGTCACCTCCAGGTCATTGCGCTGAGCATGTTGGTGCAGGGGGGACTGTTCGGGGGTGGGGTTTTCTCCACTGGCCGATTAGGCGGCAGTGGATTGGGGCCTCCGAAAGCAGATAACCCCCCCACCACCCTCATCAGGGGGATGGCAACCCTAGTTTTCCTTATAACTCAAGCAACTATTTATTTATAAATAAATAAAATGTATCACAGAAAGGTCATATCTCCAGGGCAATACCCTAGGCAAAGGATACCAAACCCTTGTACTTCCCCTTGGGATTTTTCACCTCTTGAGGATGCTGGGAACATGAACCAATACTACTGGTAATAAATCTAGTAAATACGTTTAAAATAGATATTTGCATTAAATATCAACGTTTGTACGTATAATAACAGAGGCCTGTAGGGCAGCTGTGCATCAATCTCCTAGTGTTTTGTTCCATATAGAATTGCATGTTTAATTCAGGTTGGCAAAGGACAAACTCTCTACATCTGTCAGGGATAGTGACTGTTCTAAACAGATTGCTCATTATTTGGTGTGAAACACAGTTCCCAAGTCCTAATTGAAGTATTAATAATGAAAATAAATTGTGTGCATCCTGATTCCTGTGGCTGGGTTTGATTCTGACTTCTTCCCTTCACTGATGGAATGGCAGAGCAGAAGCAGTCAGATAGGTTGTTTATGTATCATGGCGGAAGCTTGATGCATTTTGAGGAAAGGAACAAAGCTTTCCCCCCTCGCTAATAACCTGAACTTTTAATGCCCTTCCTATCTCTAAGGTGTCTGAGAGAGAGAAGAAGAAGATGTTCATAACTAATGTCAGATGTACTCAATTATCAAACACACTAATCGACAAAATGTTTTTGATCTGAACCATGATCCAAAGAAAAGGATTAGGTCTAATGATATTCAGTGGAAAAGCTATTCGAATGGACGCTTCTTACACAAAATAGATGAAATGTTAGGTGTATTATCAGATATTCTAGTTGAAATTATGTGGTTGTATGTGTCACTCAGGCTTGCTCTGGTTGTCTCTGACAGCATGTTTTAGTCTCTTCCCAGCTGTCACAGAGACAGAAAGGAACTGAATTATTTTCATCTTTGCTTCCTTTCACCACAGATTTCAGGGTATTTTTACATTTATGGCTTTTCAGGTATAGCAGTTTGTAGTAAGAGCCCTCTATACACACCCACTAAACCCTCAACCAGAATTCAATTAAAATATTTTGGAATCCTTCTTTCAACAATACATATTGTTTCCCAACACCCATTCTCTCAAGGCTGAAACCAGTGGAACAAGGTCCTCTCCTCTTCATGTTATGAATGTGAGTTGAATAGACCTTTGCAATGTTAAGTGCAGTCTGTGTGCACTAGACATTATACAACCACCATACAACTCACCCTGGGTAGCTTGTATTTGTGATGGTGAATACTTGTGGAGCTGCAAGTTGGGTGAATTGTAAAGTAATCATACAGCTGATTCAAAGTGTGCTGAACAAGGCATAGATACATCCAGGGCTCTTTTTGTAGAAAAAGCCCAGCAGGAACCCATTAGCATAATACGCCACACCCAACAGCAGGAACTCATTAGCATATTGGGCCACACCCCTGACAGCACAGCTCGTTAGCACATTAGGCCACACCCCCATGTTACCAGAAGTGTGGTTATCCAGCCACACCCACCTTTTGCTTGTTATTCTGTTTACCTTGTTTGTTGTCAAAACACAGTGCCTTTTTTGTAGCAGGAACTCCTTTGCATGTTAGGCCACATACCCCTAAGGTAGCCAATCCTAATGAGTTCCTGATGTTGCCGTGGCCAACTTGGGAGCCAGCCGGAACGCCATTCCTGTGCGTTCCTGCCCAAAAATAGCCCTGGATACATCAAACTATATTCAAAATTTGCCACTTTAGTAATATGCATTGCCCTTGACTTTCTTCAGGTCACATGAACTTGGGTCAATAGGACTGTTCTCTCAAGTTCAGAGTGGTCTACTCTGATTGGCAGCTGTTGTCTCAAGTAGAGGTTTTGAACATCACCTACTACGTGATCTTTTAACTAGAGATACCAAGGCATGGTCATTTAAGTAGAGATACCAAGGTTTGTGCCTAGGGAATTCTGCTTATAACAAACATGCTACACCACTGAGACACAGCTGCTCCCCTTGAGATCTGCCCAACTCACTCATTTTACTCTTGCCAGTCAGCCAAAGACCATAACCATTATCAAATAATATAACAAGGGTACAGCTATGCAGAATAAAGGAACTGCTCATATAAAATCAAGGTCCAAAAGTAGAAGAAATCTTCTATGGAATTCAAATGCATAGAAATATTATATGTATTTCAAAAGAGTCTGATAAAAAGACCTACTTTAGCAACCCCCTTTCTCCCATGAAAACGTTCAAACCAATAGGCCAGAAATATGATCATCCATCAGTTCAAACACATAGCAGGATCCTATACATCCTCTATTTGCTTAAGTTATATATTTGTTATTTATTTTATGTAATTTGATTTTCACCAAGTTTTGAAGCACAATAGAGGAAATAAAATAGATATAAAAAATAAAATAAGCCAGTATCCAGAAGCATTGTTTGGCAAGTGGCCAAAAGAAGATGGGAGAGGGTGATATCATATGAATATGAAATACCAAAAACATAAGTATGTCCAATTTGCTTAAAGTGTCATAATTTGTGGACATAACTGAATTGGTTCTTAAGTAGGGCTGCCAAATCCCCCCGCTTTGGAGGTCCGATTTCCGCCCCCGCGGAATCGGCCCCCAGGGGAAACCCCACCCCAGCGTCCACATGACCTGGACGTGACGTCATGATGCCGGGCACGCTGGGGGCGGGGCCACAGCCATTTGAGGGGGAAACAGAGTTTTCCCCTCAAATGGCTGTGGCCACACCCCTAGCATGCCCGGCGTCATGACGTCACATCCAGGTCACGTGCATGCGGCGCACTCGGGATCGCCAGCCAGGAGCCCCCCGCCGGCAGGTAAATTTCATTTGGCAACCCTATTCTTAAGTGCCTATTGCCCACATGCTTGTGTAGACCTAGATTGCAGGGTGGCTAATGATGGATATTCCATTCACAACTGAAATATTATTCAATGTAGGTAGAATTAGGTAACAAGTTGCAACAAGTTGACTTGCAATTAATGATTAAAAACGGATAGACTGAACAATACTGCACGCTCATTTTTGTCCTCCCTCCCATGCCCTCCCACCTCCTAAGGCAAACTGTCTACTTTAAACAGGACCTCAAAATATCAGATGTCCTTAGATTTTCAGCCCTCTGCTCTTACATGTCACTGCTGACATTCAATTGGGGAAGAAGGAAGCAAGCAAGAATGGGACAACAGAGAAAGGTTTTAGAACAGGGCAAATGAGTAAGAACTCAGTCAGTAAGAGGTTAATCGACAAAGGACAAGAGCTCTAAAAGTGGCTTAAAAACAAAATCTTCATAAGGTCATTGTTCGTAATGGTAATAATTCTTCTTATTGGTAAAAAACCCTAATATCTAGATACTATACAAAAATATGTCAAGAAAGTACAAGCCACACCCATAGGCCTTCAGTGTGAAAGGGAAGCATGAAGTTGAAAAGATAGTTACTTGTTTTCTGTTTCTTTTTCTGATGAGTGCAAGTATTTGCAAATTTTTTACCTTCATTAAAGTTTGCGTTAAAATTTGGTCCTCCCTCAAGAGCTAGATGAAATTGCCTGGGGGGGCACCAGATGCAGCCCATGCACTATCACTGCTTAAGGTGCATCATAAAAAATTGGCTGAGGGGAAGGGGACTCTGACCTCACCCCTTGTTTGCTTGTCCAAAAGTAAGGTTGCCAGGTTGTATCTTCTGCCCAGCAGGGAGATTGGAGGGTATTCCAGGAAGGAGTGGGGCTGTTCCCAATGTGAGGACATCATATGGGATGACATCATCACATCGTGGATGCAGCGCCGCACAAACACACACACACTTCCCCCCAACCATTAAAAGGGAACCTTCCCTTTAAATGGTTGGGGAAAGAGCAGGTGCCATGGGTGCCTGCCCTGCAAGCCGCAAAACCTGGCTGGCATCTGGGGGGAGCCCCAAAAATTGGGAGATCTCCTCCCCCCACCTGGGGACTGGCATCCCTATCCAAAAGGAACAACCTGTCTAGGCCTATATGTTTTGTTGTTGTTTGCAAAGAGTTTCTTTCCAGTGCACATTAAATTATTCAAAAGCATAGGATATTGCAAGTCTTTCTCCAGTACTTCATTGGTAAACATAAAAGTGCACAGAACGTTAAAACTAAATCTTTACTTTCCAATTGCCTAGTGTTTTCAATGCATAACAATTGCCTATTATCCATTTCTGCTCATCCATAAGAATGGCACAAACATATAACATCATTTTCTTTTCCCAGATGTGGTAACAATTATACAGATGGGGGTGTTGGCATGTAGGGACACACCCAGCTACGCTGTTTCCTATTGCCTGGTCCGAGGAAGCTGGTAGTGCTCCAGGCATGTGATCACCACTTCCGGCAGTTTCTGATTACTCATAAGAGAGATGCAGGTACATACCACATTGTTTTTTACAGTCTCACTAAATTTTGCCTAATGAAACATCCAAAGAATTTCAGGGTAGGCTAAATTCATTTTATAAAGGAAGCAACATTTATCGAAGAAGTTCCACACATGCCTATATCTGTACACTTGAATGATCTTAAGATGCATGATGGACACAAAGATGTCTCTCTGTAAGGGCCACTTCATATTAATTTTTCAGTTCTGTTATCTTGCCCTTCGGGCTGAAGCAGTCTTACATCTTGCTTTTGAGTGTTGTCCTTGAGAAAGATCTTTCTCCTGTGTGTTCATGTGTGTGTGTGTGTTTTAGCTTTCCAACTCATTCTCTGATCTAGTGACCTGTGGCTTTCCCATTCGCACATCTTTTTTATTCGTTCTTGGAAAAGTGCAGTTGATTTTGGCTTATCCAACCACATGTCCCAGCATGTATTAATTCTTCATCCTCTACTCACTGTGTACAATCACAATGTTTGTAACCAGTGGGAGAATTTTAGGGAAGACACAGGATACTGATAATGTTTGAGACTGTCTTGCAGAAAACTAAAACTCACAAATGGCAGGACATGGGAAATTCTGAAATATTTGGAAGGGGCAAAAAAGATCTCTTTCAGTCCATCACTGAAATGACATTGGGGCGAGCAGATGTTCCAGTGATTCATGATCAAAATGTGTTGCACTGTGCACATTTTCAAAAGGATATATTTTGAAATTCTCCCTCCCCCACCAACCCTAAATTCATGGATAACACTAGTGACATAAAATTCTTCTGGCTTGCATGAATAAATCAGAAAATGTGATCTGATCTCAGTGTTGGAAGCAGATGGCAAGCCCAGCTGACGGTGACAGTAGCAGTAAGTGTAAATAGGCAGTAACAGTAGGGAGAATGGAGGAATTTCGAGGAGTGCCATTGAGTCAGTAAGGGAGCAGGTTTTTATTTGGAAATGTGCAGGGGGGGAAATAATGAAAAATGGTGGGGGAAGGCTGCAGTACTACAAAATGTTCATCTTTGCTTCCCTGAGGAAGAAAAAGTACATGTTTATCATCTGAGTGTTAAACAGATCAGAGAGAAAAAGACCATCAACACATTAAACTGTGATTGACCCCAGAGAGCCTGGCCTAGGAAACTGGCAAACTGGATACCTCAAGACCCCTGAAATATTAAAACACACACACACAAATCCATTCTCTTAGCTTTGGGTAATGCAAAGGTAAAAGCTCAGTGTACGAACTTGGACTCCCTTTTTTCATTATTCTATTCCACCCTTCTTTGGCAAGCTCAGAGCAGCAGGCATGAGGCTTTTTACAGTTTCCATCAAGGCACTGACCTGGGTAGCTTTCACAATGAATCCTCTGATACATACTTCCAACAGTTGGAAGTGATACACCTGCATTCTTGTACTAAGGTGTCATATGGTTCTTCAGAAGACGAGAAATTAATTACAGTATGCATTTTTATAACATCCCTTTAGAATCCTTCCATCTAGCCTTTCTTCATTTCCACCTGTCTGACTGCCACTAAAGAGTTAAATGATAGCTCAGAAATCACAAAAGACTCACTGCATCTTTTCTCTTCCTTAAAAAAAAAAGCATACATCAAAGTAAAAATCTGACATGTGGTGCCCTGAAGCACTCTCCTGCATGCTTTTAGGTTTTGGAAATTTCATTTTCTACCTTATGATGATTACATGAGAGAGGATGAAATGCTTGCTTTGAGGTTCGCTTTAGACAGGGATGTAATAAATGTTGTGGCTTTCCACTGCAGTGGAACTAGTTCTTTGTAGCAGGCAGGGTGTGTGTGTATATGTGGCTTAATTTGTATTCAAGTATCTCGATGTGGGTGGGAAGGTAGCATGTAAAGTGGGGGGAGGGGAAACGAAGGGCTTGATATCTCGACAAATAAACTATTGATGCTAATATGAATATGGTCCCTTCTAAGTGAAAATGAGTTTCCTGGTCTCAGTCCCTACTGAATGGTAGTCCACAAAAAAAAAAAAAAACCCATCATAAATAATTCACTTCAGGTTGACACAGTTTACAGCTTCTCCTCCACAAAGGCCCAGGAGCGAGCCAGCATGGAGAGTGAATTATCTCTTGCCCCTGAACAAGAAGTCAGTTCCTCTGGGGGGGGGAAAGACAAGATGGAGATCATTTTAATCATGCCATACTGTGCAGAATTACATGTTTGTTTTTCAGTCTTTGAGGCCCTGTGCTATTCCCTCAGGACTGGATAGAAGCTGGGGGGGGGACTCCTTTTTTCGGCAACTGTAGTAAGGCAAGGAGAATGAGTAACTTCTTGGACCCTTGATGCTTTATTCACAGAGCTTATTTAAAAGATGAAGCGGGGGGTGGGGTGGGGGAGCAAGAGAATTACTGAGTGAGTAAAGCCCATGGTACAGAGAGGAGAACTGTGAGGGAAACATTCAGTTCATTTCTGAGTAGCATAAGTGTAGGATTTTACTAGACTGGCCTGTTTGGGCGAGCAAAACCCACAATGTTGTGAGCCTCAGTTTGTTTTGCTAAATATATTCAATAGTCTTCCAGTGTATCTGGCATGATGTATGCCCTGTTCTTTGATGGCATGCATACACTACAGTCTTGAACTGTAACTGTAGTTTTGTGAATGGAGTGAGGAGGTATTTCTAAATGGAGAATTCTCAGCTTCTGAAATAAACTACCTCTCTCAGGATTCTTTGAGAGAAGTTATGACAGGAGTCCCCAATCTTTTTGAGTTGGCAGGCACCTTTGGAAGTCTGACACCGCATGGTGGGTGCAGCCACAAAATGGCTGCTGCAGGAAGTGGAGCCTGCCATACAATGGCTACCACAGCTTACTTTCAGTCACACAGTAAAGATCCTTGTGCTGTGGAAGCAGCTGCTCCCAAAGCCACAGTTTTAAAAATATACACAGCCAATCAAACCTCCAGTGGCTAATATGTAAACTTGGTGGGCAGAAGCTCAGAAACTCCACCTGCCCCTGCCCACTTTCTGAAAACGCTGTGGCTGCAGTCAGATGACAGGCTTGGCACAGTCTGGCCGTGCCTCCATTTTATCTGGTGTTATTTGTTCCGGAGAGGTTTGTCCAAACACGCCACCCTTAACCCACTTCACAGTGTGCTCACTCTGTGGTTGACTGTTCAGATTATTGCTGCGTGATAACCATGGAGTGGGTAGTCAGGCAGCATCCTTTTTTAAAAAATATGTCTTTCATGCATGCACAGAAACACTCATTCGAAGCACCACTCCATTTTGCCAGTTCCATGATTCCTACACCAAGTACTGCGGCCCCTCTCAGCATTCTCCACTTTGCCTCTCTTCCATAGAATGCATGGAGAATGTGCAGATTTACAGAAGAGTAGCCCTTTTGACTTCAGTACATTTACTCTTTTGTCAATCACAGGATGCTCTCAAACAGCAACTCTGAAGCAGAAAACCTTTCTGCTAACACAGTTTGCATGGGGGAATGTGGGATGGAGAGTATGGTTGCATGGCTTTCCAACCCCAAGAAATAGGAGAGAGTGTTGGGGGGAGGGATTTGTTGCTCAAAAACAACTCCCTTGGGGGCTTCTGAACAGGGCCGGCTCACTCACTAGGCGAACTAGGAATTCGCCTAGAGCGCCGGACCCTGGATGGGGTGCCGAGCTGTGCCTCCCCCCTCCTCCCCCCCTTTGGTGGTGGCAGGGGTGGGGGGGAGAGGTGGTGGTGGTGGCAGCAAAAGGGTGGCTGGCTCCAGAGGTCTCCAGGTCTCCAGGCCCCACCGGGAGGTTGGCATCTGCACCACAAGACAGCCTTGCCTAGGGCGCAGAAACACCTCGAGCTGGCCCTGCTTCTGAACCTGACAGAATGTTTGGGTGCAGAAATGCACAAGCGGTGATTCACAACCCTGGGGCAAAAAGTCGCTTATGCACACATCGCTGACTGAATTTTTAAAACTGCGCACAGCCAGAATTGTGCGATCTTACTTTCCAAACAGCTTGAGAGCATGATGGATTCATCAGACATCTGAAAGTGTGGGGTGAAAACACTGACATCCATAAAGACCAGACTTTCCCCGGTTTCAAATAACTCCGGCTCAAAGATGGGTGAGAAGAGGTGCCAACGACCGGGAGTGGGAGACAGATGTCTTCTGTCTGAACCTGCATTTTAAATCTGCAGGGCAACAGCAGCGACATGAGATCAAGCAGCTCATCTGATCATAGCCTTAGTGGGCACTAGGGGAGATGTCAGTGCGCACCATGGTGCCCATGGGCACCATATTGAGGACCCCTGAGCTATAATAATATAAATGTGTAGTTCTGAGCACAGTGAATGATAACCTGGTTCATCAAAGTATGCTTTTCCCAGTTTTGTAGGCTAATTTACTAGGATTCCAAAAATGGTTCCACCAAACCGGTGGGCAGTATGATACAATTTGTGAGAGAACAGTAGTAACATAAGTTTCCCAGATAATTGACTCTAGATAACGGGGTTTTGCATATAGGCATAACATAACTACAGTCAGTGTTCCCTCTAAGCTGAGTTAGTGTGAGCTAGCTCACTGTTTTTTAGCCTCCAGCTCACACATTTTTGTCTCAGCTCAGGAAGGAGGGCTCCAGAGCAAACTAATTTAAGCAGTATCCAAATCACTCGCTCACAACTTTAATGCTAGTGGCTCACCAAGTAGAATTTTTGCTCACAGGACTCCACAGCTTAGAGGGAACGTTGACTACAGTCATGCCTGATTCTTGCTTTTGTTTGCTCTCCTTGGCAAAATTGATTCAAGACTGGACTTTCTTTCCCAGGCTTCTTCCACACAGAGACTGCTCTTCTCTTTGGCTTCCAAACTAGAGAACATTTTTTGGGTGCATCCCCATGAAGCCATGCTCTAATGATCCTTTTCTTGTCTTCAATGCACTGTTTCTTAAATCTGCTTTTCTCCAATCTTTTTGGGAAGAGCTCGGTCCAAGGATGTTATCACACCATCTGGATGAGAAGGTGCATTTTTTCAGTTGTCCCACCAATGCCACCATTTCCCTTCTGCCAGCCACTTGTAGTCGCCATTTTCCCTGCTGTGCCACCAGAGGGTTTTTTAAAAAATTCTATAATGTATAGTAATTACCAATTTTTTTAAATCATCAAAAGGCTGTTTTTGGGCATGGCAGGGGGAAACTGCAGGGAAAACAATGGCCATGAGTAGCTGATAGGAAAAATGTGTACAGAAAACTCTTGTGTGGAAACTCCATTGCCAATGCACAAGCCTCTACATTTGCAGCAATGATGAAAACAACACGGAGAGTCCTTGACATGTGGAAGCAGCCTGAGTGGTGTCCTCTTTCACATGAATGGCATTTAAGAAATCTGGAAAGCCAAGGTCTGCATTTGCAAGCTGAGAGCCATGCATTGCATTACAATACTGCTAATACCTACACTCTGTAAGGTCAGATGAGGAAAGGATGATATTGGAAAAGTGGAATCTCTCTTTATTTGCAAGGTGTGTGTGATCGATTATTTAGCCAGGGAAATTTAATCTTGAAATAAGCATTTTTACCAAGCTGTCTGGAAGTGGAAGATTTAATGTAGAGTGAGAATTTAGACCTATAAAAAGTCAAGCCATGAAGCAAAGTCAGCTTTAGGGGAAGACTTTGCCTTCTAGCAAAATGATCCTGTATTTGTATGGTCCTCTGTCTATGATTGATTGATTTATTTATTTATTTGATTTCTATCCCGCCCTCCCAAAGGCTCAGGGCAGCTCACATATGGCAAAGCGAGGTACAAATATAATAACATATATAATAAAATACAATATTTTAAACCACTATAAAACCCTCCGAAAACACGGTGCTGCAATCTATAATAATATTAATCTTCCAAGATGGGGACAATCACTCAGATTTGGTGGCAGCCTTTCCAGTAACGCGGTCTCCCACTATGGTGTCTGTAATTTCTGCCAGGGCATACCTGCCCCCCTTTTGTAGGGCAGCCAATGGCATTCTACCTTGGTGGTAGGATAGTGGCGGCGGGGGCTCCTACCCGCACCCCCGGCGGGA
>NW_015161404.1:1358639-1397290 GCF_001447785.1 Gekko japonicus
TGGTACCCCGTCGAAGACCGGGAGCGGGAGCCCCAACCCCAATCCGGTCCAACTCAGGCCTAGGACCTCCGTCTTTTCCGGGTTTAATTTCAACCGACTCAGCCTGAGCCAACCAGCCACAGCCTGCAGCGCCCGATGAAGGTCATCGGTGCCAGAGTCCGACCGGCCGCCCAGCATCAGATAGAGCTGGGTGTCATCAGCATATTGATGACACCCAATCCCACATCTCCAGGCAATCTGGGTGAGGGGGCGCTGTGACGACCTCTTATTTGGGGAGGTCTGGTTTTACTTTAAAAGTTCTTTATGTATTGCTCTCAGGGTACTCTCGCCGCCACCAGGAATATTTAAGGCTTTCCACACCTTTATACTAATATATTTCTTCTTCTGGGTTGGTATTGTAGCCCGGGGTCTAGGCGTCTGGATGAACTATGTGGTCCTGAGAAAGGATTTCTTTCAGAACTTGTATCTTGAAATAAAGTATATTTATTCAAATAACTTGTAAATAATATAGTAGTACGAGGTAACTGGTACTGTGAATATTCTTAACTCTTGCTTTATGTCTCACATAAGGTCTGCTCTTTGGCTGACAGGGATCTGAGCATGTCACTCTGTAACTAATATTTCCTTATGCCATATATGGTTACTGTTTCTTTATGCTTTAACTTTCCATAACACACAAAAGTCTTCTCACTCATCAGACTTTAAAATGAACAGACTGTTTAACTCCTTTACTACATAGAACCAAATCTTTCCCACACAGGGATTGAGTCTCCTTCACTCAGAGACAGCACTTAACTTAACTCTCTCTCATACCATACTTTTACAGACTCTCTGTCTTCCTCAACTGTCATACCTAACAGTCACACCTGAAAGACATTCAAATCATCCACACAGCATTCATTCCAAAAATCCCTCCCCCTCTCTCTCACTCACCAATCACACAACTTGCCTGTTTCAGCATTCTAGATTGTCCCACACAGCCATGCCAACCAACTTTTAAACACACACCCACTAAAACATGGAATCGTTACAGGCGCATATAGATGTTAAACAACATCGGGGACAACACGGCTCCCTGGGGCACCCCACACTCAAGGGGATGTCTTCGGGATCGCTGGTCCCCAATCGCCACCCTTTGTCCCCGACCTTGGAGAAAAGAGACAAACCATTGAAGGGCAAGCCCCTGAATCCCCACGTCGGCGAGGCAGCGGGCCAGCAACTGGTGGTCAACCATATCGAATGCAGCCGACAGGTCTAACAACACCAGTGCCGCCACGCCACCTTGATCCAGATGCCTACGGAGGTCGTCCGTCAAGGCGACCAGCACAGTCTCTGTCCCATGGCCAGGGCGGAAGCCGGACTGGAAGGGATCGAGGACAGAAGCCTCATCCAGGTAGCCCTGTAACTGTGTTGCCATGTCAGAAGGATAGTTCAGCAGCCTTCCAGGTAAAAGTCTAGATTTCCACATTATTTATTTGATGGTCTCTCAAGGCATGCACATACACACACATAAACACACAACATTATTTTAGCTGCATCGGACATTAAGCAACTGTCTCTGATTTGCTGTTGTTTGAAAAATAAAATAGTTGGTTCAGAAAATTTAAAACCCATTTATACAGTTAATTTTATAAAGAAATCATAGTGTTCTTCTCTCCTCTTTTTCTGTAACTTTCCAAGCAGCTAGCAGCACAGTGAACATGACTCCCAACATGATTTTTGCTAGGCCTTTGTCTCAAGAGATATCATTCCTCCATCACATACACAGGAACCAACATTTGCATTACATTGTTCATTAATCTAAAAAATTTGGAAACATTTAAAAATAAAAGATTGGTATGCCCCTGCCATTAAGTCAAGGGATCCAGAATATTTGCAATACTAAAGGCTTGCCTACATGCAGAAACTCACATCACACCTCCAGACAGACAGTCAGACAGTGCCTGACTGGCTGCCCTGATTCAAGGAAACAAAGAACATCCTGAAATTGTAAGGATTCTTGTGTTTGTCATTTAAAATTTTAGGTGCTATCTTGCATTGTTTTGCTAAAAGCATCAGGGTAACCCCATTGCCTCTAGAATATGGGAACATTTCCTGGGCCATAATGGCCCACATTACCAGGGCAGTTAGATTAATTGATGCAGTTTATAATTTCTATAGCTCTATTGAAATGTATGGGACCAATATGGTATAAAAGAAGGCAAGACTCTTCATTTCAGCACTGACTCTCGGAGATCCAGGGAAGGCTTTGTCTTTTGTGATCTCTCTGGCCCAGTCCAGAAGCTTCTGTGCATGGGGAAATCTTTGTTCTGTATATTTAACCACTGATTGTCTCTTTTTTTAGGAAGTAAGTATTCTGTTTTGTATTCCTTGCTTGTCTTTAGCTAATAAACTATTTTATTGTTTAAATAACCTTGTGTTGCATTCCAGCTAACTTTCTTTTAACATTCTACCCGCCTTGGTAAGGGGCACTCACCAGACCATTACGAACCTAAAGGGGGTGGGAACAGGTGCAGGTAACACTTTATACAGGGTTAGTTTATACTGACAAGTGCTACAGTTGCATTTTTCCAACAACTGTCTTACTTTAGGATTGCCCCCCCCCTCCGCCCCACACATTCACAAGTAAATGTCTATAGACTTCCAGTCTAAATTCTGGTTCTAATAGAAGATGAATTGTTGACCTTACTCATTTTATTCCCTGTGAAGCTACCTTCTGCCCAGTTCAGTGTTTTTTCACTTACTTGCTCAGGCAAGTTTGAGTATTTGTGTATTATAATACTTTTCTAATAATATTTGTATGTAATTTTTTTTAAAAAAAAATTAAATACCTGTACAACTACTACTCCTTTTCCACCTGTCTCCTCCACCCGTCTTCCCTCAGAGCAAGTAAACAAATAGTAATAAAGAAATAAGAGAGGGAGAAGAGGGGGAAAGCCCTGTTTTATAAGTAATAAAAATCAACTGTTTTTAAATTCATACCTGCCACTTAAAGCACTTTTCATCCCTTCACCCTCTATTGGCATGCACAGGTGAAAAACAGAAAGATATACAATGTATCAAGTTCTTGCACTGATTGATTGCTATGCAGGAGGTTTACAGGTCCATCTTCCTGGGCTTTACAATGCTCAGGTGCATTTTAGTATGAGCCTTGCATCATATGGTGTCTGTCTCTCCTCCTGCCTGTGCATCTCGGCTCATCATCTTGAATTTAAAATTCTGAATCTGGACCACAGAGTTGGTGAAGAGAGCACTTATTGTTAATAACCTCCAGGTTTTGTGTATGACTTGACTGCTCTACCGCTAGCAAAATTCCTAGCAAAGCCAGACACAACTAGAAATTGTTAACTGAAATGTGTGGGTTAGCATCTGAATGTGGGTGTTCCATAGCTGTTTGTAATAAACATGGGTATGTTTTTATCAGTTTTCATGATGGCGTTGCATACATGGTATAAAGTTCTGTTTCTGTGGGTTCTCCTTTTGCATTACAGTGTGAACTATAAAGCTACAAAAGGCTATAGCTCAATGATAGAGGTTCAATCTCTGGATTCTCCAGGTTGCCTGTGACCCTGACAAACTGCTACCAGTTAGGGCAGAGAGCCCTGAGCCAATAATCTGGCTCAGTGGAAGTCAGCTTCATATATGCAAAGAAAATGATGAAAACACTCTGCTTGGAAGTCTAAAAAGGCAAAGAAAAAGAGCAGGAGTGTATTGAGCGTGATCACATGCTGCTTACTCTAAGTGCCCTCTGTAGTATGGCTCACACCCAGTTACTGATTATTTTAAAATCCTTTCAAGATGAGCAGTTTCTGTGCAGGATGAGCAGTGAATGCTAAAGGAGTTTCATGTGTAAGGATTTGTTTTATTTATTGCTTGTGCTATGCCAGCATATCTAACACATGAAATGTAATCTTGTTATAATTTTGTCTGGGATGGAATATTGCAGAAAGTTTATGGAGATGAATTGACTTCAACCAACTTAGCCAGGTCCTATCAAGTGTGATCTATGTCTCAGGTTCTATTTAGATAATCTCTGAAGCATAATTGTAATCTATGAAACAAAATGGGGGGGGGATCTAGAGTGGACTGTTGACATACTCTCTGCATAGCTTATTTCTGAATCTTGCAGAGCCCAAATCTGTATTCATCCTGTCATATACAGAAATTGTCCAACCATGTTGTAGAATCACAGAACTCAAAGGAACAAGAAAGTAAGATGTATGTCAGTTCACAAGGTCTTGAAAATGTATATATTGCCAATGCCACAGTGGCCACATACATTTATTCAAAGACCCTGCAATAGGCAGGGTTGTGACATTTCCAGGAGGAATTTGAAAGAAATGTATGGAAATAGATACAGGAGGAACATTATAGGATGTTACAGCAAAACAAAAAGAGTCTTGGGGATCCTTAATGACTACTAGATTTACAGTGTTATCCTAACCCAAGTTACAGCCTTCTACACCCATTGAAGTGGATTGCATTTTGGCAAACTCTGGATAGCTTAGATTTTCTATTTTATGAAATTTTCAGTTTGGATTGTATACCAAAATTCCATTCTAGCATGTCACGTGTTCATAGTTAATGTACATGCATTCCTAGCCTGGTTGTATACAGAAGCTGAAATCCCTCAAAATGACCCTGAGGCTACATTGAGAGAGAATAGTTGGTCCAAAATTTCTGTTTATTGCCTGGGCTAAATGCTGAACACCTCCTATACCTTCTATTTCAGGCCAACACTTCCCAAGTGTTAGTGAACCTGTGGGCACTCGAGAGTTTTGAGAATGGGAGGCACAATCACCACACAATGGCTGCCACTGAGATGTTGTGAGGCTGCAAGACCAGCATCCTCCTATGATGCAGGCAATTTCTGAATGTGAACTGTCTGCAGATACAATGAGATGGAGAAAAGCCAGGACCGGGTATTCGCTTTGAAGGAAGAGATGTTTTGGGGAAGAAGCAAATGGGCACCAGGAAACCTACTCAGTAGCCCATCGTGCCCACAGATGCCACATTGGGCATCACTGCCTTACATTATACTGATTCGCTGCCACAGAAGAGCATATGGCCTATTCAAGAGAAAAGTGTAAAAATAAAATGGGACACAGGCAAGCCTGGTGGCACACGTACAATAGCTTTTTGGGTTCTAGCCATTGTGTTCTGAATGTTAATATTTTAAGCTAAAATGCAAACTTTTGTTTACATAGATGTCAAGGCCAGTGTCAACAGCACCACTTTCTTGCAGACCCAGTAGGTAGTGTGAGGAGGAATACTGTGACACCAATGTTTGGATGAAAGTAAGCCATAGCTTTATTCGATGAAGAGCAAGAGCATTGGTGCAGCATGGGAATGGATCCAGCACTGGATCCTGCCTGCCACCCGATAAACCAATCCACCACTCCCCAGCCTGCCTACCGAGGGGTAACCTGGGGAGTGGGAAATTTCAGGTCATATGTGGGCACCAGCCACTATGTGGTTCCATCACCATCTGAAGGTTAGAGCCAGCTGACAGCCCCTGCCTGGGCATGCTGCTTAGTGTTCCACCCCCAAGGGAGTCCCCAACCTGGAGGAGGTGGGCATGCTGGCACCACCTTCCCCCCAAAGGATCCATCCCAGTGCCCAAACCACCAAGAAGCTGTGCCAGTTGCAAATCAGCAAGGAACCGAAAATGAAACCTGTAACAACCAAACACAATAAAAGGGGAAGGAGGGGTGAGAGGGGGAAAAACCATGGCAGTCTGAGGGATAGGTGCACATGGCACTGCTTTAAATAGGGAAGGGGACGGTGGAGCACATCCTGTGATGCCATCCCGTAGCTCAGCCCTCCCCTCCCCTCCCATGTGATCCGCAAGCCTGGGAATGGTTGGCCCAACCATATACCACTTCAGACATCCACTTCCAAAGAAGTGGCTACGGGCCTGCTTTACCTTATGCCTGAACCATCTTTGGTTTATGTCTGCTCAATACTAGTACTTGTGCCCCCGCCTTGACCTGTGAGCTCTATGTACATGCATGAGTTCCTTTTGGAGAGACAATACAATATACAGTGGAAAGCAGAAGCTTAAGTGATCTTGAAAACCTTGTAACATATTGTTGTAACATCTGAAATTCCTCTGAGAGATATGTGGCAAGGCCAGTATATACTTGTTGTTGTTGTTCAGTCGCACAGTCGAGTCCGATTCTTCGCAACCCCATGGACCAGATCCCGCCAGGCCCTCCTGTCTTCCGCCGTCCTCTGAAGTTCGCTCAATTTCATGTTTGTTGTATCTATGACACTGTCTAACCATCTCATCCTTTGCCGTCCCCGTCTTCTTTGACCTTCAATCTTTCCCAGCATCAGGGTCTTCTCCAGTGAGTGCTCCCTTCTCATTTGGTGGCCAAAGTATTTGAGCTTCAGTTTCATTATCTGGCCTTCCAGGGAACAGTCAGGGTTGATTTCTTTGAGGATTGACTGATTTGTTCTTCTTGCAGTCCAAGGGACTCTCAAGAGTCTCCTCCAGCACCATAGTTCAAAAGAATCTATTCTTCGGCGCTCGGCCTTCCTTATAGTCCAACTCTCACAGCCATACATGACTACTGGGAATACCATTGCTTTGACCATGCGGACTTTTGTTGGCAGGGTGATGTCTCTACTTTTTATCATGCTGTTTAGGTTCGCCATCGCTTTCCTCCCAAGGAGCAGGCGTCTTTTAATTTCATGACTGCTGTCACAGTCTGCAGTGATCTGGGATCCCAGGAACGTGAAGTCTGTCACTACTTCCACGACTTCCCCTTCTATTTGCCAAGGAGTGATGGGGCCGGATGCCATGATCTTAGTTTTTTTGATGTTGAGCTTCAAGCCCACTTTTGCGCTCTCCTCTTTTACCCTGAGCAAGAGGCTCTTTAGGTCCTCTTCACTTTCTGCCATTAGAGTGGTATCGTCTGCATATCTGAGGTTGTTGATCTTTTCCCCAGCAATCTTAATTCCCGCTTGTGATTCATCCAGGCCAGCATTTCGCATGATGTACTCTGCATATATATTAAATAAGCAAGGCGACAATATACATCCTTGTCGTACTCCTTTTCCTATGCTGAACCAATCAGTTGTTCCATATCCGGTTCTAACTGTCGCTTCTTGGCCCTTATACAGGTTTCTCAAGAGACATGTGAGGTGGTCTGGTACTCCCATCTCTTTAAGGACCTGCCATAGTTTGTTGTGATCCACACAGTCAAAGGCTTTAGCATAGTCAATGAAGCAGAAGTAGATGTTTTTCTGATACTCTCTTGCTTTCTCCATAATCCAGCGAATGTTGGCAATTTGATTTCTAGTTCCTCTAGTATATAATAGTATATATATTCCTCTAGTATATAATAGTATATACTATTTCCTCTTAAACTGTCATATCTTTTCTTCCAGCAGCCACCTTTTTAAGGCAACGCATCAGCTAAGCAATTAAGGTCAAGACATTTCCATACAGTTAAATGGTATTTAAAGGCATTCTTAAAGTGACCATAATTAATCTATTATAGTAAGCATCCACAATATTGGATAGGCTGTTTGCATGTTGCTGTAAGGTGATTAAGAATAACAGCAGCTTTTCCAAACATTCTATACTCAATGTCGTTTATCTGTCACAGACACTGCTTTGTATAGGGCAGCGTCCCACCCCCCCCCCCCCCCCGATTTCATCCTGGCAGATTCCACTGTCAGAGAAACGCCTTTGGAATATCTGACGCTATGCACAGAATTCTGAAACACAGTGGTCATTGTTACTCCTGTAATTATCCTCAGCTTTGCCCTTTCTTTCTGCCACTGATGAAATGCCCAGCACAATGTTGCTTGCCTGTATTTACTCATTCTCTTATCTGTTTATGGTTATTGTGTGGTCCTGATTACTCCTCCCTTCTCTCTGTCAAACCCAAATGGCAGTATTCTAATATAGCTTTCATTATTTTGCACATCCTCTACTCCTGCATGCAATATATATATCATGGAAGTTTTGGAGGTCCATAAAAATATAATGCTATGAATTTTTCATTACCATATATTTTATTTTCCTGTCTACTCCGAATCTACAAAAAATGTTGTTAGGTCATTTATAAGTCGACACTTCATTTGCAATGCCTAGTATCTAGCATGGGTTCTGCCCCAGACTTCTGTTGTTATTTGATTCTGTCATTAATTTGATTGGTTATCTTAGCTGCCTTTTTCTGATATAAGTTCATCTTCCACCCTTCTGTTAATGACCTCAAAGCTGGTGAACCAATGCATGAACTGCCACTGGAATGCTCCTCAATGAAAAGACAGAAAAAAGAGAGAAAGAAAGCATACATATAGAAAGTTACACATTGGGGAGCACCTTTCTTCCTGCACAGGGGACTTTTTTCTTGTATGCAGTTCCTACCTGCAGTTTGAAACAGACACACATTAACCAAAAGTATCTTTGGCTGTCTTAACAACTCAACCATAAGGCTGGGAGAAGAAGAGGACTCAGTCTCTTCAATTATCATTCTGTATAGGTAACAGTTTTCTAACTGAAGAAAAGTCAAAAGTTTGTTTGTTTTTAGGTCTTGGTGAAAACTTTGTACCCCAGCTTGTGATCACTTAGTGTTATCTTTTAAGAACGTTGTTTAAAATTATTCTAGTAACTCTTGAACATATTAAATAAACCAGAATCACAAGATTATTTTTAAAAGCATACATGTCATCTCTTCTCCTACCTAGCCTGCATTTAAAGATAATATTCTGTTGGAAATACATAAAAGGCGAAAGATTTATACGATCTGAAGAGAAACCTTGTGTTGCAAGGTATAAATTCAGTCATTATAGGGTTAATGTGCTTACTTTGTGTGCTGTTGTTTAGACTGACCTGGAAGGGAACCAGGCACAAAACCAATGGGAAGAAAGCCCAGGAAACTGAAGGCTATTTACTAACAATCATTGGTTAATGCATTCAGGTGATTTCCTTCTAGGGGTCAAGACAAAAGGAAGAATCTCCATTACTATCTGTGTGTCTGTTGTTGCAAGCATGTAGTCTTAAGTGTTTGTTGCTTTGTAGATTTCCTGTGTACCCTTCCCTTTAGAAATAAAGATTTTTATGTAGAAAGTAAATACCTCCTCTCCAGTGAACAAAGATCCATTGCAAACTCTGAATATCTAACTATTTTTACTAAATTTTACAACATATTCAGGTTCTAAAATTCTTACCAAGCCTTTTCAGAAAGATAAGATAGTCTCACCACAGCTCAGATTTGAGGTATTCAGGGGTTTTAGGGTGTGGATTTCTTATGTAGACACAATTGCGTGAGCCTTGCATACCTTTCTTAAACCACCTAATTTGTTTTTAAAGCCATGATGTTAGTCACCTCTGAACATCCCAAAGATTATTGTTGCAAATTCTGTTCCATTTGTTCTGGGCAAAAAGCCATTGTTTCGTAAGCTATTCTTCCCAAGGCTGAAAATTGTAAGTTAACTAGAACAATGAAAATATGTATGTTTATAGATTTGCACAATAACCTAAAAGCAAAGTCTCAGGCCTATTGTGTCAAAATATCTAAACAATGGTTGAAAGTTAAAATCTGCAACATACTTGTGAGAATTTGACCTAAAACTTGGTCTCATCTAGGTAGAAAGTGGCAGTACAGAAATGCAAAATGTTCTATGTCCCATCATGGGAATCTGTGTCCCAGTTATCATGTCATGGTTGATCCAATTACTGTGTTCACCATCATTTGAACCGCTTGTGTAATTATGTCATTTGATCAGAGGTTGCCATGAAAGTGGACAGAGCTACAACTAGTATAGCAAGGTAGAAAGAGATTTATTGCAACTAAAACAATACACAGTTTGCATTCAGGGACTAAAGAGCCATACAACTTGGCAGGAAATCCTTTGGTGTACCAAGTAACTAATAGACTCTTAATGTAAACAGAGTCTCTTTGCTTTTTAGGCCTATTAAAACAAGAATTCTGGCAGAAACCTGAATTCTCAAGGACATTATCTTTCCATATTAAGATGTAGACTTGGAAAACAGGGAAGAAAAGCAAAGAAAGTTCTGATAATAATGTTGATTTTATGATTTTTCTATGGAAGAAAAGCAAAGAAAGTTCTGATAATCCACATAGCTTTATGTTGATCTTATGATTTTTCTGTTAATTGACCTGTTCAGAGGCTTCAGACACTATTCTAAGAGCATCGTAATTATTTCTATGTTTATGGAGATAGGAAAAATTAGAGTGTGTAATAAAAAGGTTCTGTTTAATAAGGAACACAAATAGAGGCTATACCAGCATGTGTTCTGAAAAGGTAGAAAATAAATGCCAGATTTCTCTGTCAGGTTACACTTGTGAACTGTGGAGAAACAATTGGATCCAGAAGTGGAAGCAGCCATTCTCAAAAACTAGATTATGTAAGAAAAAACACTGTGTCCTCTCACACAGTTTGACACAGAGGCATGCTGGCTGGGCAACCGTGAGTTCTCTTTGGAATATATATTTTGAAAGTAATCAAGGTAGAACGTAAATATAATACCTGGATATGCCTGTAAAAGTATATGTATCATACCTTTGTGCTACAGTTGGGGGCAATTTTGCAGTCCATGTATTAATTGAAGTCTATGGGATTTATGACTTCCAGCTTACTTGACAAAAGCCATAAATACACAACACCACCAACAAATCCCTCTGGCACAAAGAAAAAAACTTTGTTCACAATCCCGGGGGGGGGGGACTTTAGCTACTTCATTTCCAGGGAGAGCTTCCAACCACATGTTTTGAAGCTGGTCACCATCTTATGGCTGGAAGATATTTGGACCTGGAAAATTAATTTGAAAAAATAAATCAGTTGAATTCATCAACACACGTTAGGGCATTCACTGTTGTTATATTGGGGATTTCCCTTCTTATATAGGATGAAATCTATGTTGTATGACTACATAAGCCAGGAGTAGGGATGGCACGAACTGGAATAATGCAGTTCATGTTGGTTTGTGGCCAAATCATGAACCAAACCATGAACCGAACTGGGAGGTTTGCTTGAGAACTGAATCGGTTCATGGTTCATGGCCCCACAAACTCCATTGAAAGGGACTGCAGTCCCTTTCAACAGGGTTAGCAGAAAGCCTGAAAAACAGGTCAGGGATGGGAAGCAGCCCGCTTCCTGGTGCTCATCTGTTTCAGTCTTTCTTGTACAGTCCCTTTAAAGATGTTTTTGAGACTTTCATGGGGAACAGAAAGCTGGGGTTTTAAGGGACTCAGAGTCCCTTTAAACCCTTGCTTTCTCCTCTATCTGCAAACCTCCGTGAACTGCCACAAACTGCTTTAAAAGTTTGTGGAAGTTCATGATGGTAGACCTGCCATGAACTTTGGTTCGCGAACCATGAACAGGGCAAAATGTTTGACGAATTTTGCTTCATGGTTCAGTTCATGCCCATCCCTAGCCAGGAGTAATCTTTAATGGTGTTTCTATAGAGTTCACCAGTATAATCTGAAATCTGGCATTTATGCTTTCTGCCTACGTGTTGTACATGCTGATGTACCCCCATTTGTGTTTGATATTTAATAGATCCCTTTTCACTACAGGCTCCAATTTCTCCTGCCTCCACAAATACAGAAATAATTAAATAGCTCTCAAAATATTTCTCAGAGAGCCATAGGCTGAAAGGAAAATTACAGGAATGATAATATAAAATTGAAGGCAGGTCTACTGGCCTACTCTTGAAAAGTTAGGCAAATCCATGCATAACATATTCTAAGTGAATCTTTGGAACCTTTCTGTTTTGATAGTCAAGACAAATACCACAGACCATCCCTAGCATTTGAAAAGCAGGTCCAAATAAAATGATAGATTAATAAGGCCAAGAGCACAATAATAGAGAGAAAATATGATATAGAGGAAGATGATGGTGTTGATCTGAGGAACAGAATGAAGTTTAAATGAAAATAGAAAAATAGGCACTAGACATGACAATGTATAATTACCTCAGTAGAAAAACAAATCCCTCTGCTTAATGCACAGACTGGTTTAAGCCACTAACAAATATTATTCAGACTGGTTAATGATGTATCATATAGGATGATATTCAGACAATATATGATTTATTGGTTTATAACTGTCCCTGTAGGAAATTGCTTGCTGAAAAATATATTTTACACTCCTCCATAATTTCTGATAATAATCTTAGCTCATTTGTAGCAACTGTTAGATTCCAGTTCTCTAGATTTGATTTCACTATCTGTTCTACTGCAAACCAACATGACTGCCCTCTAAAACTTGTATCCTCTGTGGATATGATTGGGTTATTCCAGCACTTTGTGCATGAACTGTTATAATGTCCAAAACAGTATATTATCAAGAAGGGAAGTCTGGATATGAAATCCAGTGTTGCAGAGGAATATCATCTCCTGTTCTGTGTGTATGACGGGGCGGGGGGAGAGAATGGAACCGCAATTGTCTCTCCTGCCAAAATCCAAGCCATATGGGGTGATCCGGAGTTTGAAGCCTTAGCAGTGCAAAAGACTCAGAAAGCACCGTTACTACAACTACTAAACTTGTAAGATGTGTCATGAAGAAAGAAAGCATTAAAATGTTTTCCTAAAAAAAACCCTTGTTCGTATTGCAATAGCAGTAATGTTGAACTGAAATGAGCACTGCCTTGAAACTAATTGTTCTCCCACCTCTCCTATCTTCAGTCCCTTCTAGTTTTACTAGTGATTGTTAAATGTCTCCCCAAAATTACTGGAAATCACTTACCCTGAATATACTGGAATAGGTTTTTAAGATAATACTTCCTCTCATTTTTTACTTGAACATGTCAAATACCATTGCTCCCATGTCAAACTCCCATTTTACTCCCATTTGAATATATCAAATACCATGAGATTTTGATGAATTAACTGGGGCAGTTCTCACAACGCAGCTTTTAATTCAGGCTGTTAGCAAACTTAAGGCTCTGATTCTGCATTTAGGTTTAATTACTGCCCTGAGCCTGTTTTGGCGGGGAGGGTGTAAATCAAATAAATAAATAGATAAAGTTTGAGTCCAGAGGCAAAGTTTAATTCTGGGTATAAGCTTTCATGTGCATGTGTACTTCATCAGATACATTGGAACAGTTTTTCTCAAGCCTTACAAAGTGAACTTTGTTGGTCTTGGAGGTGCCACCAGACTCAAACTTAGTTCTCACACCTGTTTGTAAACTCTTGTATTTGTATGCTAATTTGCTGCCATTCATAGGTCAACAACTGCTTTAATACATTCTCAGCTGTCGCACAGTTACTTATGCATCTTGACTCTAACTAGCCATTCCTCTCTTTCTCTACCTATATGTAAGGCTTGAGGAAAACTGTTTCAATGCATCTAATGAAGTGTGCATGGACATGAAAGCTTATACCCAGAATTAAACTTTGTTGGTCTTAAAGGTGCCACTGGACTCAGACTTTGTTCTACTGCTTCAGACCAATACGGCTACCCACCTGAATCTATCTGCATTTAGGTTAGTATATCTTTTGGAATAAAATTTTCTTCACTGTCACAGAAAATATTTCCTTGTTTAGCTCTTTTTTGAAAGGTAAAATACTACAGCAGGTATTAACATATACTTAGGTCCTTTGTTGAATGACGGCTACAGTGCCCAATCTTGGGTTAATATAAAAAGGCACATCTTCAGGGGAAAAAATCTGCCTGCATTTTCACGAAGGAAACTCTGAAAGCTGCTGTTCAGGCTTTCATATCAGCATAGCTATTTAGCTCAAGTCAGTTTAGAAACTAGCATGTTTAAAAATATAGTTCTTCACAACTGAAGTAGGAGGATATAAAGTATTAAGCTGATAGGACATGTTTTACAGAACCAGGAACAAATAGTTCAAAAAAGATTTATGTTCATAAAGGTAAAGGTTCCCTTGCTCGAAAGCCAGTTGAATCCGACTCTAGGGTTGCGGTGCTCATCTCCGTTTCAAAGCCGAAGAGCCAGCGCTGTCCAAAGACGTTTCCATGGTCATGTTGCCGGCATGACTAAACACGAAGGCGCACGGAACGCTGTTACCTTCCCACTGAAGTGGTACCTATTTATTTACTTGCAATTTCTTGCTTTCGAACTGCTAGGTTGGCAGGAGCTGGAACTAGAGACGGGAGCTCACTCCGTCTTGCGGCACACTCGGGTCTCGAACTGCTGAACTACTGACCTTCCACAGCCTGCAGTTCAGCGTCTTAACCACTTGAGCCACCAAGTTAAAAACAAAACAAAACTCTGAGGGTGCTTTATGGAGTGATTCAACTTGAAGTAAGAGGGAAACAGAAATCTGTACTCCTTCCAGTGAAGTATACGTCCATACTCCTGAACTGTGTGTTCCTGATGTTACTAGAGTAGGGCCCTTAATCATTAACAGTCTCCCCTCATATTGTCCAGCCTGCCACACATGCCCTGCTTTTCAGAGGTGAGGTAGGTGGCAAACAAAAACGGTATTTTTTTGCAGGAGTGGCACCTCACTTGTGGAATGCCCTTCCCCTTGAGGCTCACCCGGTGCCTACGTTGCTTTCTTTTAGGCACCAGGCCAGAACATTTCTGTTCACCCAGACTTTTAATGAAGGGGTTGATTTTCTGACACCATTTCATTTCTGGGTGCTGTTATTTTAAGATGTCTGTGGTCTGTTTTTATGCTGCACTGGGGCTTTTTTATGGCGGATTCATATCTTTTAATGTCTTGTTTTTATTGTTTTTATTTTACAAGCCACTTCAGGCAGGTTTCTGGAAATGCGGCATAAAAATATTATCAATAAATTAATAAATTGAGAGTGGGACATGGAGGGAGGGAGACAACTGATGTCCTTTTTTAGAAAGGAGAGGAAAGAGCTCTGGGAAATCATGACATGGCATTAAGCATGCTCCTTATAAGTGATATGTTGCTTTATATAAAGGGTTTGAGAACAATGCAGACATAAGGTGCTTCTTCCTGAATAATCCTGATGGTGTTATCTATTTGGCCTTTCACTGCACACTGGGTAGGGATGCCAGCCTGGGTATCCCCCAGGATTACAGCTCATCTCCAGACTACAGAGATCAGTTCCCCTAGAGAAAATTGATGCTTTGGATGGTGGACTCTATGGCATTGTACCCTACTGAGGTCCCTGTCCTCCCCCAACTCCATCCCCAAATCTCCAGAAGTTTCCCAAACTGGATCTGGAATCTTACCCTTCCCATTCCCCACCAATGGCCAGGGGGGACCTTGCAATCCTAATATTAGGACACTGGTAAGGGGTTGGGCCTGCTTTATAGCAGAGCACTGGGCCTTTTCCAGAACAGTGAGACCCTTTTCACATTGCCATTCTAAACGAGATGTTATTTGTTGTTGGCCCAATTTTCAAGTAAAGTGATACAGGGACAGGGGTTTCATACAGCGTATTTCCTTCCATTAATGAGCCATCTCTGAAGCACTATGGTCATTTCAAAGAGTGCCACTTTCCTCCCACCCTTTGTTGCCATATGATCTTCCTCGGACTTAAAAAAAAACATTATAAGGTGAGCACAATAGCGCTAAAAAAACATTTCCCCTCAAAAGCAGCTCAACCACACTTTGCTAACTGGATGAGTCAATGCATCTCAATGGTGCTGCTATCGCACTGAAGTGAAGAATGTTCAAAAACGTCAGTGGAAGATTGCACTGTGAAAAAGGGCCGGGGGGAAGCGGCATTGTAGGAAGTGCTATGAACTTTTTAAACAGCGCACCACAGCAATTCAGATACACAACAAAGGGGCTAAAACAGAAAAAAAAAAACATTTCCCCTCAAAAGCAGCTCAACCACGCTTTGCTAACTGGATGTAAGTGGGTTTGTATGAACAGATAAATAAATTCCGCTAGCAGCTGGTTACTAAAACAGCTCTGTCTGAAATGACAGGAAAAAATTCATTAGTAACTGGTTACTAAAATGGAATACAAAGGCAGTTTGAAAAGGGCCTGATTCTTTGATTGTCTCATGGCTATGATCAGATTCTACTTGGGGATCAATACACAAAGGCTTTTAAGACAATGCATTTATTTTAGTGCAACGGGATAGTTTCCCGGGATTTTCATGTTTTGCAAATGGAAGATCCAGTATCAAAGGCACTCATATAAAATGGCAACCCATGATCCCTGCCTTTCCTTTACCAGATATTATTGTTAATCGTTACCTATTTATGTTATGCCAGCTTTGGGTCTGGCACTATAAACAGAATGGATGACTGAGATTTTATAGGTGTGATAAATGAATGTCCTGTATCTATTAAATCATTAATAATTCTTTTTCTGATCTATTTTGCACACACATTGGCCTCAAATTGAAAAATGAAAACCATGCAATATCTTGGGTATACGGCTATAATTCACTTCTTAGCCATTATACTGTTCTGGATTTCCTGGGTTATTTCTGGATATTTTTGATGTACAACAGCTGTTTTTTTCAACAACTCTAGCTCACCATATGAAAGTAATCACAAACATAAACAAGGCCATGTCTACTGCTCTGAAGAGGTATTTCCTGTGGTTGATACTTGTAGACAATAGTAGACTATTATAATGCATTACCTTTTTCCTTGAGAGTGCCGAAGTATGTATTTACTGTACTTATTTCCCAATAATATCGTTATTCACATGGCAATTTGACTGCAGTACATTAATCCACACAGTATAAAGGTACAGTGATCTCAGAGCTTTCCCCAAGAGAGGAAACAGTTAAATTTTAGTGTTTGCTGAGACATAGTGCATTCTCTGTAGTACAGTAATGACTTGGAACTTTGAAACACTAATGTAAGCAGTTACTGGGGAAAGTTTCTTATACTTGTACATTATGATCTCTAAAGTAAATATCCTTTGCTTCCCTGTAGACATAGCTGAATATGGCTGAATCTGTTAAGGATCTGCTCAGCCAGCATTTGTGTCCAACAGTAAATCTGTGTCCATATAAAATAAAATTAATCTGGATTTTATTTTCTAAAGAGAATGGGATCTGAAATTATCAACGTTATAAAAATAGTATGTTGTAACACCAAAAGCATGTCTTTTTAAAAAGTTTTTATTGAAAATTTAACGTTAGATACAAAGACAAACCAATGCCAAATACAGATCATCACATTACAAAGTTCCAGTAAGAAGAATATATACTTCAAAATACAATAGGTCTCAATACCACAAAAAATTAAGCCACAGATAATTATGCCTGTCGGGAGAAAATAGGTGTCAAAGGGTTATAGCAAATAATCAAGTATCAATTAATTAACATAGTAAAACATCTATAACACAATTCTGATCAAAACGGTCTTTGTTTTGAGCAATAAAATTTAAAACACGGTACCAGAAATTATAATAATCAAGAGAGGCAGAGTAAGGGTCTTTATTAGAGGCTTGTATCCATAGCCTTTCCATTGTGACATAATCCCATATGTTCTTGAACCAAATCTTAAAAACTAGGGGCAAGGGAGATTTCTAGGATGAGGCAATCGTAGACTTCACAGAGGCGCATAATGAAGAAATCAATTCATCTTCGTCGTAGTCTCTGTGCAGTCCCACACATGTGTTGGGCACCTGCGCACAACCTCGATCGAAAAATATTCCAGAGCTCACCTCAGAAGTCTTTTTTGGTGGGCTCTCTTCCTGCCCTGGGGAGCAGACATGCACTGCGCATGCCTGGAGTGGGGGAGAGAGCCACCTCCCACTCAGTTCTTCTTCGACCGCCTTCTTGTTCACACCTCGCAGCGATCGCTCTTCAAATCGCCTTAGCTGAGTTTTCTCCCTTCTTTGTCCACTTCTTCTGGTCTTTGCTCCTTTCTTTTGTTTTTCTTCTAAAACAAACTAAAAAGAGAGAGTTTGCTTTACTATTTTTTCTTCGCTTTCGTTCTTTCGCTTCTCCCCCCCTTCCCTCCCCTTTTGTCGGAAAGGTGTTTGCATGGGCCATCTCTGAAGCACTGTGGTCATTTCAAACAGTGATAATCTCTGGTCTCTCGACGTTGACTCCTAAAGTGGCCTCTACGGCAACCCCTGCTCAGAAGTCTAAGCATCAGTCTTCAACTTTTTTAAAGTTGTGTTGCCATTGTCCTGCTAAACTCCCATCTAATGACGGCCATGACCTTTGTTTAATTTGTTTGGGGGAGTTTCATCAGGTTGACTCGTGCCCTCATTGTGCCAAGTTCACTAGGCAGGCCCCTAAGAATAGGGCAGCCCACCTTCACACAGTTCTTTTGGAAGCTGCATTGCACCCCACAATGTCTTCAACAGCGTCTTATGCCTCTTCTGCCCCTCAGAAGCCTTCTTCTCTGAGAACACTAAATCTTAGAAACAGAAATCTAAAAAGCGAGATGATAAACCTTCTTTGACACCAGTATCGAAGCCATGAAAATCGACTTCAGCTCTGAAGCTCGATCCCGTGATAATCTCTAGTCTCTCGACGTTGACTCCTAAAGTGGCCTCTACGGCAACCCCTGCTCAGAAGTCTAAGCATCAGTCTTCAACTTTGCCACCGGCTTTATCCTCTCCCACGGATTGCATTCTGCTTGGTCAACACTCTGTCATCGCCATGGAAGTCTTCTTCTCACCATGGTTCTCCGAGGGCTGCTGCCTGTCACTCTACATCTCATGACTCCCAGCTGCCTATCCACCTTATGGATGACAGGCAGCATTTTATGAGAAGTCAATCCCGATCTCCTCAATCACGCTATGATTGCAGGGCATATGACTACCACAGATTGCTCTCTTGATCACGGTCTGATTACAGATCCTAGTCCCCAGATATCAGGCATCGTAGATCGTATCACCCGCGCTCTTACTCCAGGTCCTCCAGTCCTCACCGGGACCACTATATGCCATCGTGGGACACTGACCTCCATCGTCACCACCCCATCTTGTCTCGCACTCAACGCTTGCACTCTGTCGCCTCAATCCATTCCCTGGAGCTTGACCAGCATCCGGATGCATCGATGTCAGCAGATGCCCCGAAGCATTCTCCATCAGAACCTCGGTACTGTCTGCCCACTGATACTCAGATGACTTTAGATGTGTCTCAACATCTTTGATCACCATCTCCAGACTCAGTGTCTGACCGTTCCGTTTTGGGTGATCTTGACCCTGATATCATTCTGGCTGGGGACGATGGTTGCTGTTTTGGCTTCATTTCACCTACTGAGGAACCCAAAGCCTATCTGGAGCTTATTACTTGAATGGCCATGGCTCTTCAAGTGCAGGTTTCTACCGATACCCCGGCGGTGACCAATGTCGTCCATAGACTAGTCCAGGAAGATTTGCCACCTTCCACAATCCTGCCTTTGCTTCCGGTGCACCTTTCAGTACTCAAGGAATCCTGGGATCACCCTGCTTCCTCTGCTATCGAGGAGATATGACGCCATTTACAAGATCCAAGAGTCTTCAGGAAAATTCCTATTCAACCATCCTTTGCCAAATTCGATGATAATTCACTCCTCCTCAAAATCCAAGCAGCCTCAACAGTCCATTCTTCCTGACCGTGAGGACCGTAAAATTGACTCCATTGTGAAGAAAACCTACTCTGTAGCTGCCATGAACATTTGGATTGATACCTACCTATCCTACCTTTCTCCTTACGCTTTTAATGTGGCTCAAGCTGTTCAACCAGCTCTCGATTCCGTTCCAGACGAGTGTAGACTTACACTATCTGCTGCCCTTTCAGAGATTTGCATGATTTCTAAACAACAAATCAACTTGATACGCCATGCTGTTACTTGTTCTTCCAAAGTCCTTGCATCTTCCATTGCTCTTCGTCGGCATGCTTGGCTTCGAAATACATTTCTTCAGACAGATGTTAAGTTTAGAAGATTTGCCTTTCTATGGTGAGGGTCTGTTTCATTCCACTACAGATGAGACTCTGAAGGCAGTTGATGATAGTAGAAAGAAAGTGAGAAATCTGGGAATCTCTACCTCCACGCCATGTCCTCACTACCGACAATGGAAGCCTTATTACAATAAACATCAGCCTTCCCCTGCTGCCACTTCTCAATGGCAGCGATGACCCTATGATTCTCGTCCACCTCCTCAAAAGCCAAGACAGCAAGCACCTAAAAAGCCGCAACAACCCAAGCAGTCTATTTGACCACCTAGATTGACTGCCACCGCCTCTTTCTTTCACCCCTCCCGTCGGGACTTGGCTCTTCCCCTTCCTTCCAACTTGGGAAGACATTACTACCGACCCCTGGGTCCTTACCACTGTACGGGTTGGGTACACCATAGAGTTCATTTTGCCCCAACCCTCCTTCACTTCGTCATCACACCCCCAGATCCATCACTTCGTCTAGAGGTGCTTACGCTTCTCGACAAAGGGGCCATTGAGGTCGTCCCAGAAGCACAATAAACTCTAGACTTCTACTCCAAGTATTTCCTAGTTCCCAAATGGGATGGCGGTTTACGGGCTATTATGAACCTTCAGGATCTCAACCTCTTTGTCCTCTGCAAGACGTTTCGAATGGTCACCTTGCAATCTATCCTTCCTCTCCTCCCCAAGTCTGGATGGCTAGCATCAATAGATCTCCAAGACGCCTATTTCCATGTCACCAACTGACCTCAACATCGCAAGTTTCTCCACTTTGCCATCAGGGCCACTCACTACCAATACAGGGTCCTTCCCTTCGGCCTCTGTACAGCCCCCAGGGTTTTCATGAAGATTATGGCTGTAGTTGCAGCAGCATTGCACCACAGAGGGATTGCCCTTTATCTGTACATTGACGACTGGCTTCTTGTGGCCTCAACATGATCTCAACTACTCAAGGATGTTCATTCGACACCCTCTCCTACATTCCTTGGGACTCTGCATCAATCCGCTGAAGTTGGCCCTTCAACCTGTTCAAACCTTACAATTTCTCAGAGCCTGCCTCGATACCACAACCGAGATGGCCTTCCTCCTGGAATCCAGGGCCAAGGACATCAGCGCTGCCCCCAACAGTCGGCTCACTCGCTCATGAGACTCCTCGGTTACTTTGCCTCCACAGTGTTTGTGGTCCCTCATGCCAGATTATGAATGTGCCCACTCCAGCTCTGGTTCATCCGCAACTTCAATCCCTAGAGGGATCACTGGAGCACAATTCTTTCAATTCCGCCTCAAGTGCTCAGCAGCCTGGCCTGGTGGTCTCTCGCGCAGCTAACCTATTGGTCTGTTTTAGGATCTTACGAGTCTATTGTTTCGGGTTGCGAAGCTTAGCTATTACGCTTGACCACATGCGCATCCGACTGTGTGCATGGTCCTTTGTTAGTACATAACACCCCTCCCCCAAAAGTTTGGTTCCCCCTAACAAAGTATTTGAGGTAGGTGGGCCTCTGCCATTCCCTGGTGGACCAGCGTACTTCGGGGGCCGGGAATGTCCCTCCTGGCCCGGCCCTCAGCTGTTCCGGCAAAGCTTCCAGTTGTTCCATTGGGGCCGGAGGGTTGCTGGATTCTGGGCTATGGGGCCAATCGGTGTTGTCACTGGCAGCTGCTTCTGGTGGAGCACTTGGCCCCAGAGGAGCATGTGCGGACGTATCCTGGTTCTCCAGCTCACTTTTTGCTGGGCTCAGGCATTCGTCCTCGCTGTCCTGTGGTCCGTTGGGGTCAACCGGGAGGACACGGCAGCATAGTTGGTCCACATGTCTCTTTAGCAGTTGGCTGTCCTCCCCAGAAACCTCGTATGACAGGGGGCCTGTCACTCTGATTACCTTGGCTGGAATCCATGCTGGGCCCCAGGCGTAGTTCCTGGCATACACAGGATCCCCTGGAAAGAATTCTTGTGACACCTCTTGGTTCTCTGGGGTTGTGCTGTGGTCCAGTGCCCGATTGGGGTGCAGCCAGTCTAACCGAGTTGTGGGCTGCCATCCCATTAGTAGCTCCACTGAGCTGCATCCAGTGGTGGATAGTTGCTGATTCTTTGGTTAAAGAGGAAGGTGGCCAGCTTGTAGTCCCAGTCCCCTTGATTCATGCGGTGCAGTGCATCCTTTGTTGTGCGGACCATGTGCTCCGCCTGGCCATTGGTCGTGGGGTGGAATGGTGCGGAGCAGATGTGCCTGACTGCATAGTATTGCACAAACTCCAGGAACTCTGCGGAGGTGACGGTGGTCCCGTTGTCCGTTACTAAGGAGTCTGGGATGCCGTGCATGCTGAAAATCCACCACATTGCCCGTATTGCGGATCGAGATGAAGTGGATGGGAATGGGACCACTTCCAGAGATTTGGTGTAGGCGTCCACCAATATGAAAAAAGATTTGTCCCTGGAAGGGTCCCGCAAAGTCTAGATGGAGTCTAGCCCATGGCTTGTATGATGACTCCCATGGCCGCGTGGGGGCCCTGGGGGTTTCAGGCTGTGACTCCTGGCATGTCTGGCAGCACTTCACCTGGTCTTCGATTTCTGTGTCCAACCCCGGCCACCACACATAGCTCCTGGCCAGAGCCTTCATCCTTACAATCCCCGGTGCATGTCATGCAAAGCTGTGAGCACCCACTTGCGCAGCAGAGCTGGCACCACCACCCGGCTTCCCCATAGCAGGCACCCTTTATGGGTCGACAGCTCATCCTGTTGAGACAAAAAGGTGGCAAACTCCAGGCCCACCCAGCTGGAAGGCCACCCCCTCCCCACCCAGTCCAGGACCCAGGAGATGACGCAGTAACGGGTGGTGTGGCAATACACCTCAGACACCAGGACAGGCTGGTTGGGAACGTCCTCCAGCAGAGTGATGTGGTGAGCTGGTGCTCGGTCCGGGTCACAGGAGGGGAGCGGGAGATGGCTGAGGGTGTCGGCATGGCCCATCGCTTTGCCGGGACAATGAACTAGCGCATACTAGTACCCAGGCAGGAAATTTGACCAGCGAAGTACCTGGGGAGAGGGCATCTGCAGGGTCTGATGGTCCAGGGTGATCAGACCCAGGAGGGGTTTGTGATCCGTGACCACGGTGAAGGGCCAGCCGTAGAGGTAATCATGAAACTTTTTTACCCCGCCACGATTGCCAGGCCCTCCTTGTCAATTTGCGCATAATTATGCTCAGCTGAGGAGAGAATTCGTGAATAGTATGCAATTGGAACCTCCTGCCTGTCAGCCAGCCGGTGCCCCAAGACCGCCCCAACCCCATACGGTGAAGCATTGCAAGCCAGGACCACGGGAAGGGACTTGTCAAAGTGGGCCAGGACTGTGTTGTAGGTCAAGAGGTCCTTTACTGTACTGAAAGCAGCTGAGTGCTTGGGACCCCAGACCCAAGGAGCATGTTTGTCCAGCAGGCAGTGTAGGAGTTCTGCCACAGCAGCCTTGTGGGGAAGGAAGGAGTGGTAGAAGTTTAAAAGTCTGAGAGAGGCCTGGATGTCTGCCTTGGAGGTGGGCTTGGGTGCTTGTACAATGGCCCGGATCTTGTCAGCAGTGGGGTGGATGCTGTGGGTGTCTACAGCGAACCCCAGGAACTATACCCTCGGGACACCCAGCAGGCACTTTTCTCGCTTCACCTTCAGACCGGCATTGTTGAAGCACTGGAGCACGATCTGCAGCCATTCAGCGAAGGTCTCGAAGTTGGGGGTCGCAATCAGAACGTTGTCGAAAAACGACTGGACTCCAGGGATCCCTTTAAGCAGACAGTCCATTAAGTTCTGGAATATCCCTGGAGCCACACTCACCTCGAACTGTAGCCTCTGCACCCTGAACACCCCCCTGTGGGTCACAGTGGTTTGGGCTTCAGCGGGGGCATCGTCCACCAGCAGCTGCTGGTAGGCTTGAGCCAAGTCAAGTTTGCCGAAAACCCTGGTGCCTGCAAGGAATGCTAGGACATGGCTCACGATGGGGACTGGATACGCATGATTTTGCAATGCTTTATTAATAGTGCATTTATAGTCCGCACATATCTGGACGTCCCCATTGGGCTTAACCGGGGTCATGATAGGGGTTTCCCATAGGGTGTGCGGTACTGGTTCTAGGACCCCTTGAGCCACCAGGCAATCTAACTCGGCATCGATCTTTGGGCTTAGCACAAACAGGGGCGCCTGGCCTTCATGCAGATGGGCCTTATGTTGGGGTCGAGGTCAAGGGAGAGCAGAGGGCCGGTGTAGCAGCTGAGCATGCCATCAAAACCAGCCGGAAACTCGTCACAGACAGTGTTAGTCCCGCATGTGGACCTGGTTTACCCCAGTCGCCCCAAACCCCAGAGGCCCAAACCACAAGAGTCCCAGTAGGCTGGTGAGCCTTCCTTCCACCACCAACAAGCCAGCAGGCCATTAAAGTCCTTGTACTTAACCCTGAACTTGTCCCACCCCTTGACGGCCACCGGGTTCTTCTGGAAAACCCATAATGTGAGGCCCACTGGCTTTTCTTGGAGGGGTCCCCCTTGCGGGCACAACCACCCTAGGGTCTCGGCCAAGATTATGGAGAAGGAAGAACCAGTATCTAACTCCATTTCACAAGGGGACCCTTCTTATTTGCACCGTGACATGTATTTTGTTAGGGGTATGCTGGGGCAAGTTCAGTACCTGATGTTGGTTTGTAGTTATTGTGTGGAGATCCGATGATTCCTGATGTGCCGTCTGCTGTCTTGGGCGATGTGTTCCATCTTCCCACAGGAGCAGCAGGTCGCGTCTCAGAAACAGCATGAGCAGCGTTCATACGAATCCCCGCAGCTGGCGCACGTTGGTTGTGTACTGTTTTTCACAGCTTGTGGGATGGTCGAGGGTGGTCGTTGGCCCCGGCGGTTTGGCCGGCAGACTTGGAGGATGTCTTTCTTGTCTGAGGCATCCGAGGCAGGGCGTAGGCCGCGTGGTGGGCTGATGTAGCTTGGTGGTCTCTTTGCGCCTTCTCGAAGGCCATGGCTGCTCGGAGGGCCTTTTCCAGCTTCATGTCATTGAGGCCGATGAGCTTCCTGTGGAGTTTCTGTTGTCCAGGCGGATCATGGAGACGCCGCACGTGCTGAGAAGCCACGATTTTTTCATGTCGGCTTTGGTGGTTCCCTGGACCTTGAAGAAGTAGGTGAGCTGCTCGACCTAGGCCTCCCAGAGTTCAGGGTGGGCTGGGTCGAAGATGGAAATCTGTCCCTGAGCGGCAGTCATGACTCTTAAGTGGAGTGGGGAGCGATGTCCTGGGGAGTGGAGCGCAGTGTGGGGGCTGCTTGTGAGTGGTGCGGGGTGCGGCGTCTGATGGATCGGTGCTTGGTGCTCGGCTTGGTCATTGGGATCCCATCCTCATTGCCAGTGAAATGTACTGGGTTCAAGACGCATAGTCGAGTGATTTCAGCTCATAATTTATTAGTAGGTAAAACTGAGACAAGGAAGCAGGACCCAGAGGTCTGCTTATATGTTGGTCCAAACCACACCCAACAAACACACCCCACACCCGTGATAGGTTTATTTACAGTGCACCAATAACCTTATGTTCCTTTGGAGATCTGGGCTAACCTTTTGGTCTGTTTTAGGATCCTACGAATCTATTGTTTCGGGTCGCGAAGCTTAGCTATTGCGCTTGACCACGTGCACACCCGACCACATGCGTGATCCTTTGTTAGTACACAACAAAAGTCTCAAAGGCTTTTCGTTGCATATGCCTCCATATGCAGGGGTGAGGCCATCTCTTCTCAGCACTTGTCCAAGTGGGTGACCTCTACCATAGCCCTTTGCTATAAGTTAGCGCATCAACCCATACCTACCTCTGTCACCACTCACTCTACGAGGACAGTCTTGACTTCGACTGCTTTCCTGGCGAGTGTCTCATTAGAAGACGTCTGTGCTGCTGCCACATGGTCCACCACCTCGACCTTCGTGTCCCACTATGCACTGGACGTTCGATCTAGACGAGATGCTGCTTTTGGCCAAGTGGTGCTGAAGTCTCTCTTTACCTGATTCTTCTGCTTCTTCAGGTAGGACCTGTAAATTGAAATGATAGTGCTATGTCTTCACCTATTTATTGTTTTTCCCCCAGCTGCCAGCTCCCTCCTCCATCTGGTTCAGCTCATTAATCACCCATGTGTGGGACTGCACAGAGACCACAACGAAGATAAACAGGTTGCTTACCTGTAACTGATGACCTTTAAATGGTCATCTGTGCAGTACCACAATCCCACCCAGCCTTCCCCACTGCTGGCATCTCCTGATCACTTGCCTTTGTTGATGGGACGTAGCGGTCAAAGAAGAACTGAGTGGGGGGCGGCTCTCTCCCCTGCTCCAGGCATGCACAGTGCGTGTCTGCTCCCCAGGGCGGGAAGAGAGCCCACCAAAAAGACTCCTGAGGTGAGCTCTGGAATATTCTCCGATCAAGGTCATGCGCAGGTGCCCAACCCATGTGTGCTACTGCACAGATGACCACTCGAAGATCATCAGTTACAGGTAAGCAACCTGTTTTTTCTTATTTTGGGGGTTTTGGGGATCATCTCACAAGTTTAGCAACAGTAAGTCAGGGCGTAATGGAACAGAGAGATCTGTAATGATAGAAATTTGGTCTCGAATAGATGACCAAAAATTTTGGAGGAGAGGTGATACCGGAACTCCTCTAAGGATGGTTCCGAGGGCCCAACTCTGTCTTATGTATGGCAGTGGGCGTGCGTGAGTAATTTACTCGTGTATACAGAGGGAAGATTTCAGAAAACGAACGCTCCTATTCCCCAGGAATTGAGACAACACACTAGGTTTTAATGAATAAATGTTGTCTTTACTAAGTAGTTCTCAAGCACACGAAAAACAGATAAGTTCACAGATTCACTCAAGTTCCTTTAGTTCACAGCAGATACAGAAAGCAAATAGTATTGAAAATAATAACTTCAACAAACAATGGGGTAACACAGAAGGATAGCGCTTATACTTATCTGAGGTCCAGTTGAGAAGAAATCTCCTCGGTAGCGAGAATGGGGACAAAAGTAACTTTAGGGACTCTATAAACACACGGAATGGTCCTGCCAGACACGTGCGGGTTCTTTGGTCGCGACTCCAGAGAACGCTTCAAGAATCACCTGCAGTACTTAAGTTGCAAAGGTGAAAGTATTAGGGAAGGTGGGTTAACCAGAGAAACAAAGGCTGTGTTTCTCTTTTTAAAACCTAATGTTAAAACCTAGAATCCGTCCTCTTCTCTATGCCTATAGGTTTGACGGGCTGTGACGTTCTACCTAGAGGGAAGGGGGCAATATTCAAATTCTAGCCTAACTTCAAAGAGGAGCCAAGTGGCAAGGTGTCAAAGTTGTATTCCCATGGCAACCTTTGACTTGTAGAGATGCCTGGTCCATGAAGGCAATAACGGATGTTGTTCTTTGTGATGCCAAACCAGATAAAGAGGGTTACATGTGATTCCAAAGATCTATAATGGTGGGAAACCTGTTGTTCTTCCAAGTCTCCAAGCTGAGCTTAATGGCGATTGTCTTCTCTTTACCAAGGCACACCAGGAAGGTGCGGGTATGCACGTGTTCATTAGCATAGGCAGCACAAGCCCTGCTCATCCAGATGAGAGCATGAGGTGTAAAGCAAGCAATTCAAAACACAGCAATTCCCTTATCCCACATGCAGAAATGCAAAGACATTTTACAGACATACCGCATCATCATAGCTCAGATAATACATATAAAAGCACACATGGTAACAGAGGGCAGGACCACCAACAGTCTAATCAGACTTTTATACACCCCTACATGAAGGGTAAGGCTGCAGTGGCTCAGAGTTTAAGTTACTTAGCTGCAGACGAGAAGGTCTGTAGTTCAGCAGTTTGAGACCCTAGTGCCATGTGACAGACTAAGCTCCCATCTCTGGCCCCAGCTCCTGCCAACCGAGCAGTTCGAAAGCAAGAAATTGCAAGTAGATAAATAGGTACTGCTTTGGTGGGAAGGTAACAGTGTTCCGTGTGCCTCAGCATTTAGTCATGCCGGCCACATGACCACAGAGAAGTCTTCGGACAGCGCTGGCTCTTCAGCTTGGAAACGGAGATGAGCACTGCCCCCCAGAGTTGAATTTGACTGGCTTTCGAGCAAGGGAAACCTTTACCTTTGTGTACATGAAGGGTAGTTCAGATTTCATAATTGTTGCTAAATCTGGACCAACAATTCTATGTCTCCCATACTTCCCATGTCCTTACTTTTCTTCCCTTTCTTCTGTCACTCAATTTTCTCTTTAAAATGTCCAGTCAGGTCCTGATCATAGCCACAGATTGCATCTGCCTCCCATTATTGGTATATTACATTTGGTGGGGTTTCCTCCATTTATGTTTGGATCTTCTCCGTCAGAGTCAGTATCAGTGACTGACTATGAGAAGAAAACCGGGGTTCATGAGCCACTCACTGAATTTCATCCAGTTGGAGGAATGGAATGAATGAAAAGCCACTTCCAATGTATGGACTTGTTTTACAACATCTTCACTGTTCGTCTGTTAGTTTCTGGGATTAATTCTAGTGCTTACCTATAAAGCTCTGCATGATCTGAGACCCACTTATATGAAAGCTCACACACCCTATGCACTAACTGCATTCATATGATCAACAGCTCCTCTGTATCCCCTCCTGTGGATAGGTTCGCTCTGCAGCTGTTGAAGCTCAGGCATTTCAGCTGCCACCCCAACTTTATGGAACAGTCAGCTCTTTCATAGAATCTCTTTATCATTGGTAAGTAAGGTTTGGCTATACTTACTGTTATGCCTGTTTTGAGTCTTCTGACTAATGTATCAGCTCTGGGTAAATGTGTTGGCTAACATGTGTATGTGTGTTGCTTTTTTGGTGTGTGCTGGCACATTGTAAACTGCCTGCAATCCCAGGAGACAGGTGGTATATAAATATTCATAATAAAAGACCTGCAGCCTGCTGAATGCCCAGTTAATGACTGTCCCTTCTAACCCCAATTTATTGGGTTTTCTTGGAGAGAAATCACATGATATATCAAAGTACACACATTGTTGAAATGACATACTATTTAAACTACTTATTAAAACTCTACTCCAGGGCTTGTGAAATGTTCAGCAGTTAATGTTACCTCTTGCCAGTTTGGCCTCCATACAAAGGTATTCATGACTGCAAGTACAGAATGAGTGTGGTAGTTATTCTGGATTGATTGAGAATGAAAGTCATCTCATGTGTGTGTTTGTGTGTGCCCATTAGTCCCTGTATTACAGGATTTGCCTGTATCTATGCCTGTTGGCCACTAGAGGCCACTGCCATGCATGCCAACCTAGCTTGGCTTTTGCTCAGCTTGTCACCCCCCTCAGAATGTACAGTGGAATTATGAGGACAATCTTCAAGCGAGTCCATGCACTACAGAGGAAAAGGGACCCTGCATGAACCAGTAGCCCAGCAGGTAGGAAGACAGGGCTCCTGTAGCTTTAGTGGAGTGGAAAGTGGAATGAGTCCTTATTTACATCTGGTCATCCTAAAATCTACATGCTTTCAGAACTCTGAAATGATAACTGTATTAGTCCATTGCAGCAAAACAAAAATAGAGTCTTGTGGCACCTTGAAGACCGTCAGAGTGATTACTGCAAATGCTAAGTCTAGTTCTCAAAAGTTTATGGTGTAATTAGGGCTGCCAGGTCCCCCGGGGGGGGGATTGCCCGCCCAAAGAGCCCCCAACCCTGCTGGTCCAGATCAGGCCGGTGGGGGGAACCCCGCCCCCAAAGTGCCCAGTTCGGGCCGACGTGTCCGACGCGATGATATCACCTGGAAGTGATGTCATCATGTTGGCACGTCGCTGGCCGACACTCTAGCAATCAGCCTGGAAATTCTATGGTACCATATAGTTCCCAGGCTGATTGCTAGAGAGTCAGCTGGCGACATGCCAGACATGATGACATCACGTCTGGGTGACATCATTGTGGTGTGTGCACTTTGTGCACACCAACTCTTCCCCGCTGTGCCAGGTCAGTGACTTGGCAACTATAGGTGTAATAAATAGACATTGTTTTCTTGTGTTTTCAGCACAATTTCCCTTATCCTACTTTGCTCCCCTGCCCATTTCAAAACACCCTATATTCATAGAGGCCTGCCATCAAATACTTCTTCAGGCTTCATGGAATATTCTGAAGATTCCCACCTGGCATAAAGCTCTGCATCTTTCTACAAGTTTTTACATAAGGTTCTTCCACAGGCAAGACATGCAGTGTCCTCAATGCATTCTTTTTAAAAGGCTTTTGGTTGCCCATCATTTAAAGAGCTGGATTTCCTGTGAGCAGCAGATGTGTGTTGATACTCATTTGGGAAGGTGGTAGAATCAAATTATTTCAGGGACAAGGCTGAGCTTCTTAGAGACAACGATCACATTTTCACTCAGAACAGGAATTTTGGTTCTGTAGCCCACCAAAGCTGTTCATTAAAGATTGTTTTAGATGAACAAAACCATTATATTGTACTGCTTGAACATATGTGGAAGGGAAAAATTGTACTGCTTGAACATATGTGGAAGGGGGGGGAAAGGGATTTTGGGAAATATATGAAGGGGGCACTTTATTATTTATTTATTTATTAAGCCTGAGGCTTCATCTGACTTTTAAACTGTTCCAGGTTTGACACAGGGTTATTGATTTGAGTTAGAACCAGTTACTTATACCTCTCTTCTGATTTCTTGATGCTGCATTCATCAGATGAAACATCTAAATTTGTGAACTTGCCCAGGTCACAGGTATGCAGCCAGACTTGCAGTCAGACGTACCATAGGGGAAACTTGCTTGGTGCTGCAAGGGAGTGCTGTGAGGGGAGAGTAAGAGCTTCCAGTATCCCTGCCACCCTGCCTTCAGCAGTGGAAAGGGAGGTGGGGGAAGGACATGGACACATGGAGCCAGAGAAAAGGGACAAAAGGCCTCCACCTCTGCTTCCTGTGCGGAGCCAGATAAAAGGGGCAAAAGCCTCCTCTGCCTCCCTCTCTGCAGGTGAAAGTAGGTTGGGGGGAGATGGAAGCTCCTTCTCCCCCATCACAGTGCTCCCTCACAGCTCCGAGTGAACAAGAGCTTTTTAAGGCAAGTTCCCCTGTTGTACGTCTGTGTGTCCAGTTCTGCACTCAGGATCCTGCACATGCTGGGTGTATCCTGTAGCTTGACCCTGAAACAGTCATATGGACAACTTCCTTTCCTGCTAATCACAGTCTGTATGGGAGGGGAATTGACCCTTTCCCCATTCTGTTTCCTTGATTAATATCCGCACAACCTGCTATTAGCCACAGTAAGGAAAATGAAATAGAATATAGGTACATCTGTCTTTTATTTCAACATGGGGTTACCATAGGGTTGCCACGTGTAAAATCCTCCGGAGTGGGGGACTCCCGTCCAGCATCTGGAGTGACCATCCGAGGGAAAACCATAGAGTTTTTCCTCAGATGACCGTGGCCCCGCCCCCAGTGGGTGACGCGCATGTCGGGGTGGGGTTCCCCCCAGGGCCCAATCCGCCCCGGGGAACTTGGCAAGCCTAGGTTACCACCCTCCAGGTGGTGGCTCGAGATCTCCTGGGATTACAAGTGATCTCCAGGGACAGAGATAAATTCACCAGGAGAAAAAGGCCGCTTTGGAAGGTGGACTCTATAGCATTATATCCATTGAAGTCCCTCCCTTCCCAAAGCCCCACCCTCCTCAGGCTCCACTCCCAAAATTTTCAGATATTTCCCAACCCAGAGCTGGCAACTCCATTTCAACAGGTGGCTGCCATCATTCCTCTGTCCCTTCATTCACAAGACAGCACAAATAGGCAATAATAGACAGAACTGAGGCACCCATCATGAATTCTGTATTTGCAGATCAAACACTGGAACCCCCAAGCCAGGGGGTTCATCTGTGTTCCCCAATCAGGGGTCTGTTTTACCTGAAACTCTGTAGTTCCCGAGAAGGCCCAAGCAAGGAAGAGAAGGAAGAGCTGTAGCTTTTCCCATATCTAGCTATACCACATCCAGCAGAAGCAGGAAAGTAATCATGGGTTCAAGGCCATGAGTGCGTGCAAGAGCTACAGTGGCAGTTTCTGGGCAGGGGCAAGGATCCTCCCTCACGAAGGCTTTTGCAGACCATCTCTGATTGGGTCAGAGGCCTCTATGACAGCTCAGACTTCACAGTTAGGCTGGATTACTAACCCCAGATTGGCATCCTCCCAAAATCTGAGCAAGTAGCACCCATGGGAAACTCAGACATAAAACTCTCAAAGCCAAGCCCTTCTCTCCAGCTGGGACTCAATTTGGGCAAATGCAAAAAATGTGAAGACTCACACCCTGTGACCTAAATAAACTTTGCAGATTAAGTGAATTTACCTACCATTTATATTTTCATTACATTAATTTATTTCATTTGTATCTTGCGTTTCTCCCATCATGGGATTCAAAGTGGCTTTTTTGGGCCAAACCAGACATAATGAGAAAGTCCAGTATATGTATCAGGATTTCCCAGGTTTATTTACTACTGAATTACAGCCCCAGCTGGCTGCTTTGAAGATCAGGGAAGGATGACTGGGGAAGATGATATTTTTACTCCACTGCCCCCCACACTTCTTCCGTGATTTAAAATGCCCCTCCAAAACTGGAACTGGTTCTTGTTCCAGATCCATGTATTTTTCCACAACAGTCAATTGCTGCATTGGAGATGGGCATTTTAAACTGTGGCATAGGAGGAATGCTGTCTTTTATCTGTATCCACTGAAGAATGTAGGGTGTGTTCCGTGTTCTACTTGTGATGATGGGGTTCCATGATCAGATCCTCTAATGTATCATTTAGCCACAAAAAGCAGATGGGGTACAATATGGGCTACAGAACTGCAGAAGGGTCCCACCCATGCTCCATTTCTCTGATTCCCCCATCTTTATCCTTGCGCCAAAACTGGTTACTCTAGCCTGATTTCAACCCAGAGAGGGTAAATAATCAAGCACATGATGGATCTCCCCCCCACACACAGAGAGAGAGAGACTAAATGCAGCCAGGATGGGAGTTTTGATCAGGAAAATGGCACAGTTAACCTCAGCACCATAGCCCAAGCTGAATCACCTCCCCCCATCCCTGCAGCTGCTTTTTGTGTTGGGGAATCCAGTCACAGATCACCGTCATACAGAGTCCAGCCTTCAGTTCTTGCAAGGCAGGTGAATGCTTCCACAAGGATGTGTCCATTTAGAACAGAAGGTAAGTGTCATGTAAAAAAGAGCTCCCAACTTTTCCTCAGTAGGCACCTGGTTTTCTTCCATTCCCATTATGTTACTGACCACAGATATACCAGTGAATCATTTCTCTTCAATGTTCTCTTCAGGCTCCTCATCTTTTAAATGTTTTCTGAAACACTGTATGTAGATTTATCCCTTTTGTTTGTTTATATGTTCCCTTATTAAATAAAAAAGAAACACTTTTGAAAGTACAAAATGGAATTTGTTTTGGAAGAAGCTTTTTTCTTTTCTTTTTTTTAAAGTTTTCAAGCTAGTTTTGCACAAATTACCCTAGATTCCTGATTTCTTTATGAAAATATTTTATGCTAATATTTTCATTTTCATATTTATGGGAAGTATGTGAAGATTGTTATTAGTGCTTTTAAAAAACCAAAGTCATTTTATGTTAATACTTTTAGTTTTCATATTTATGATAAGCACATGAATATTCTTATTAGTGCTTTTTAGAAACAAAATGGTTTTTTTGAAGGCTGTGCAGTTTCTTTCTGCAGCACAGCAGCACCCTCTATGTTAAAAAAGTGTTTTCAAGCAGTGGAAAGGCTGTCTTCCATCCTCTGCCTCTGCAAGGCCACCTCTATCCCATTGCCAGGCAATAATTGGGGAAGAGAAATCACATCGTGTGTGCCAGATCAGTGTAATGTTAGTGCAGCATAGATGCTTGTAGTGTGCTAAAAATAAAATCCATTTTTGCACATCTGGAAAGATCCAAAGACATGCAGGAAGTAGCCATTAACGAGGAGCAGCATACAGGAAGCAGTAGGCTCTAGGATAAGCAAATTTTATTATCATGACAGATATATTCTGTGGGGGTATATTTCAAATGAAGCAATTTCTGTACCTTTGATGGAATATTCATCATCATCATCGCAAAATGTGTTTGTTGGCCTTGTCTATTAAGCAGCTTTCCTTTCAGGTTTAGACAAAACCTGAAAAACCTGTTTTAAAAAGACATTTTAATGTTAGTCAGCTGAAAAATCTTTATTTATGCTGATAGATGACAAAGAATTATGCATGTAACCAAGAGTGAGACTACTGACAGTGCCATCCTAAGTAGAGTTTCACTCTTCTAATTCCTTCACTAAGGATGGTACTGTGAATCTGTGTTCTACTTTGGCCTATACGTTGGGCTATGGTTTTAAACCTTATTGTACTAAATATTTTGCAGATTTGTGAATCCTGACACTGAGATGCATTATTTATTTTATTATCTATCTAATTGATTCATTTATACCCCGCCTTTCTTTCCAGTGGGGACCCAAAGTGGCTTACATCATTCTCCTCTCCTCCATTTTATCCTCACAACAACCCTGTGAGGTAGGTTAGGCTGAGAGAGTGTGACTGGCTCAAGGTCACCCAAGTGAGCTTCCACGGCATAAGCGGGGATTCAAACCTGGATCTTCCAGATACTATTCTGACACTCTTAACCACAACACCATTTTATCTTCGCAGACTGTCATTTTGGGAGTTATCTGGAAAACATTGTCTTATAGATGACTCCTGCTTGAATTTCACAATCATTAGCCACATCATGGAAACAGAAAATTATCTCTCCTGTATCTTCTAAAGAAAGAAGACTTTTTACCTTTGCTGATAACCTGCATATACAACAGTAATGAATGCTCATTAACTTATTACCACCTCTTTCTGCTGCTCACGCTTACCAGCTTTTTCCTCTGTAGCTCATCTGCGAGTGTACTATTCAAACAGGCACAAAGACTGGAAATTAATTGAAAGAATTGCAGATGGCATATTTTCATACATTTCCCCAGTTTAATCAAGTTCCTTCTGAGGAGGAGAATCCCCAAGTGTTAAACACAAGGAAGGAGTCAATCAAAATATGGAATGGAGGTGGCTGTGTATTTCAGATGCAGGGTGCCTTCTCCCATGTGAACAGTGCAAATGTTTGCCTTGCTGTAGCCCTGGGTTAGCTACCTCCTGGCAAGCTTGGCCAGTGCTGTCAGAGTAATGACAATCTGTGGCAAAAAGGTATCCATCGATTGCCCTTACTGTGCTTAGCCATCTTTTTTAAAGTGAAACTGTTTTAGAAATTGTTTGTGCCTCATTAGACTGCCTCAGTCTCTGCAAACGCGAAATTTGCTTTAATGGCATTGTTTTGAATTGCTGAGGGAAGAATCTATCAACCGCAAGGTGCCCTGCTGCTGAACTCAGCCAAAAGGCTGTTAATAACTCCAGCAGATGTTTCAGCTTTTTAGGCCAATAGATTCCTCCCCTTCCCTTTTGGAGAATCATTTGCCAACGTGAGACAAATCCAGAGCTCACTGTTGCTAAAGCATAAAGAAAGATCTTCAACCAATCACTGACAACAGATGCTAAAACAAAACAAAAGTCATCAAATTATTGTTTATGCTCCTGGGATTAACGTTTTGGGTGTGAAAACAGTTTGGAAGGGAAAAGAAAATCTTTTTTCAGTTTATGGATCTCATATTTATAATTCAGTATTACTACATGGGTATCTTCTGTAAAGAATGTCACTCTTCTTAACGGTTTATGATGTTTTATATGCTAATGCGTACATCTTTTCATAAGCCATCCTGAGGCCCTTTTCGGGGAGGGAAGGTGGGGCAGAAATGTTTTAAATAAATAATCTTAAATCTCCACTCTGCTCCCTCATAATATCTTGCCCCTTTGCAAGGTAAGATGAAGTTCCTTTATCAATACTTTCAAATCTTCTGTCACTAGCTGAACAAGCAGAAATCTGATGTCAGTCATTGCTTTACTAAGGTGCTATTTTCTTTCTATTGTTCAGCAATTGGTTATTCACTCATCTGACACAGAATGGACTCTGTGAGAGTTGCAGTATATTATTCCTGTTTTCTTTTAACACTGCATGGTTTTAAGTGCTCTGACCTTCTACAATATTAGAAGCGTGTTTTATAAATACTACCATATCCCTGTGCTGTGCATACAATATTCAAAAAGCCTTGACTCTGTACTACCTGAATAGCTTTCATTGGCTTCTTTATTTTGTTGTGAACTTGAAATCTTATATTACATCTGTATTCCTAATTAGAAGGAGGGGGGGGACAGTAAAAGCTTCTTCATTTTGAAGGAAAGGTTAAAAGATGTCCTTGTGACAAGGGGGAATGACCCTGAAAAGACAAGTATGTCACATTTACAGGATTTCATAATGTACCAATTGTATGTTGGAAAAGGCCATGTCTGGTGTACAAAGAAAAAGAGAAGACCCTGCAGGGGGCAGCAAGAAGACAATTAGAAAGGATCATGAGGTCAGCACCTTCTCTCTTTTTTAGTGTCATTCCTTGTCTGTCTCCAGATTGCTACTCTCAGGGCAATTTCCCCCTTCTTGGAAGTTCCACACTTGGTCTTACCCTCTCTCTCTGCTAGAGACGTAGTTAGGAACCTATCTCTGTCCTATCTAGTATATTAATTCCTAAATAAACCTTTATCTACTCTTTAAACAGGTTGTGCACCGTTGCTGTGTTAATTACTCTGCCAACATTGTAAAGCCACAGACAACAGCAAAGTTCTAACAATGTTTACTGCCATACTCATGTGGAATCATTTTCAATGCTAAGAGTGCAGGCCTAAATAAGATGTGTATAAGCATCTTTTCTATGAGCAGATTTCTATAGGATGTCACCAGGCTTTTCAAAAGACCTGGTGCAGTGATGAGCTCTCATTAAAAAACAAAACGCCCTAAGAGGTACAAGAAAGACCACTGAAGCTGAGCACCCATGACCATTACAAATTGAAGGCTGCTTCAGAGGATCAAAATTAATGTGGTTGATTAACTGTGCCATCCTAAGCAGAGTCACATACTTCTAAGCCCACTGACTTCAATACACTTAGAAGGATGTAACTCTGCTTACGATGGTGCTGTCTGGCCTGCATTTAGCAGGTAGTAAAATTAATTGTTCCTCATATTTGCATGTTGTAGCTCAAGCCACATTTTCTGCATTACTACAAACCTGAGTTGAATAGTGGGTTGTGCAATGAAGTGGATATATGGTGAAGCTACTGACCGATGTCTTCATAGCATGCTGAATTCAGCTCAAATCCGCTCAACATACCTTTGGTCCATAGCTCTCTGACCATTCTGACATAGACGTTTGCATATAGTTTATTGTTTAGACCAAGGTAATCACAATCACAAAGGCCTTAAACCAGATGTCTTTGTGCCGTACAAGAACAAGATAACATGGAAACGTTAGTATAAACAAATGCTTCCATATGTGATTTTCTCTGAGAAAATTTTTTCCAAGGGCCCATGTGTATAGCACCTGAAATGATATGAGCATGAACACTTTAATGTGTAAATAAGTATTTGTGGGAGGAGATAAACAATATGTTGGAAACAGAATTTGTACTGTTCCCTATGTGAAAGCAATTTTCAAAGTCTTGTTGGGAAAAAACCATGTATTTAAGAAAGAAGGCAAACAGTGTGATTTTCTTTTCTCTCTAACTGATCTATGGCATCTTGGTAATATTTGTTTCATTTACAATATGCAAACAGAGCATATTGGCAGCAAATTTGCTATTCCTACATCAATTCCCTTGCCCTCCAACATGCTTTACCTTCAGCTAACTCACAGCTCTCTTTCCATCACTATCTTCCTCTACCCATTTCAAAACTGCAAACTGGTACCAAATTCTGTGCATTACAACTCAAGGCTGGAGATGGACTTCCAAAAATCAGAAGAACATTTCCTGTGGTTCTAATTGATAAAACATCAACCAGTCACCCTAACTACTAGCAAACCATAATGCATAACAATGGATGACCTCTCTAACAATATAAACTCTCAGCCTCTTCAACAATGTAAAAAGAGTGATGTCATCAGGCCTTGGTTCCTGCTGGAGCGCACCGGAGCACTGCTCCGCCACTCAGGAGCCCAGGGGGAGGGTACATAAGCCCCGCCCCCTGCTCCCACCAGCCATCAGTTGGGACACGGTGTGGGGGGAGAAATGTTCCCCCGCCTCCCTGAGCCCCAGGGTGGTGGCCTTGGATTCGTAGGGGCAAATTCCACCTCTCACGCAAGAGGTCATTCTGGCTCCCCCAGCTCTCCTTCGGGGCTCCTTAAAAAGTTATGGCCACTGCCGCTGTTCTCAGTGGCAGCTGCGATGCCCCTGGGGGCGGGGCAAAACATTCCCTTGCCTCCCTGAGCCCCGGGGTGGTGGCCTTGGACTTGTAGGGGCAAATTCCACCTCTCGCACGAGAGGTTATTCTGGCTCCGGGCCTGAAAAACAGTCTGCAGAGCCGCCCCCCTCCCTTTTCAGGCTCCGCGCTAGAACCCCAGCCTGAAAAAGGGCCAGCCGAATGTCAATTTCAGCCCCATTATATCCTAAGGGCCATTGAAGTCAATGGCAAAAACATAAGGTATATTCAGGGGGCTGGAGGGGAGGGAGTTTGAGAGAGAGGCTCCAAGCTCTCAGGGTAGCTGCTGGAGCCTCTCCCCAAGATACCAACCAAGTATGAAGAACATTGGACCAGGGGGTCCAATTCTACGGGCCCCCAAACAGGTTGCCCTTATTCCCCCCATTGTTCTCTATGGTGGGAAAAAAGTAACATGTTTTCCCACGATAGAGAACAATGGAGGGGATGGGGCAACCTGTTTGGGGGCCCGTAGAATTGG
>NW_015161404.1:1397367-1397641 GCF_001447785.1 Gekko japonicus
GCTCCCCTGCGATTTGGGAGCCTCTCCCTCAAACTCCCTCTCCTCCAGCCCCCAGAATATACCCTATGTTTTCGGCCCATAGGATATAATGGGGCCAAACTTCGGGAAGCTGATTCAGATCAGAGAATCTGATTCGGCCCGCAGCAGCCTGAAAGGGGCCTGAATGGGCCATTTTCGGGGGTGCATTCGGTTCAGACAAACTGAATGCACATCCCTCCAGCAGCCGGCTTGCTTGGGCTCTCTGCAGCCGCGGGGATCCTGAGCAAACCAAGGG
>NW_015161404.1:1398278-1481765 GCF_001447785.1 Gekko japonicus
AAACGAGTGTATGCCTGTCTGTTGGTCCACTTAGGAGTCTTGATCCTGGTTGGGTGGTGGGCTAGTTGTGGCAAATGGTAGGGAAGCTCAGTATTTCTGTATACAGTTGTAGGGGCTTTATTGCAATGTGGTATGACCTGATATTATGTTCTTATTCCAGTGTGTGTGTGTGGGGGGGGGCAATGGAAGCTGAGTGATAGGGTCTCTCCAAGTGGTTGCCAGAAGTGAAATGCGTCCTGGTCTTGTGTTCTACAGACAATCTTACAAATAGTCCTTTGCATTTATATCATGCTTTCAACTTTAAAAGGATCATAATGCTGACTGTGTGAACTTAGGCAAATCACGAGAGGTAGAGCAGGAAGGGTTGCATCAGTGCTTAGTTCTTGTGGCCCTTTCTTACACGCCCAGGGAAATGCTGATCGCCACTTTGGGGCCAGTTTGGCCCCCAGTGATCCTGGAGGTTTTTTAAAATCATATTCTGGGCATGGAACAGGGATCACTGGGGTATTGGTGAATTTCCTGCATTGTGCAGGGGGTTGGACTAGGTGACCCTGGAGGTCCCTTCCCACTCTATGAGTCTATGATTCTATAATTCACCCAGGCTGGCTGTGGGCATGCCAGCACCTCTGTCAGGCAGAAGCGCCTGAGATCCTCCCCCTCCCCTTTTCCTTCGCCTGACTTGGAGGCGAAGGGAAGGGAGAGGGGGGAAAGAATGGATCGCAGGTGCTTCTGCCTGTCAGAGGGGCTGGTGCACACTTCCGGTGATGTCAGGGTGTGTGGCATATGCTAATACGTTATGCTAATGAGCTCCTGCAGCTCTTTTCCTATGAAATGAGCCCTGGATGTCATAATGATATGAATTGGTGAATGGAGTCTGGATCCAAGTCTGGATGCATGATCCACACTGCAGGCAGAAGTCAGGGAGGCAACATAACCATGCCGACTGAAGTGCAGGATACATGAAGTAGTACCATAGGACATTGCCTTTTAAGATATTGCTGAGTTCCAAAGCCTATCTGTTCACATATATGAAAGATATCACTTGTCATATTCATTCACATTTGGTTATATCTTACCAAGTGAAGCGACTCAGGTGATGGTGGTTCTAGTGTAAGGAGACTTCCTTTGATGCCAGAGTCTCTTGTGTCAGATAAAAGTGCTTTGTGTAAGAGGAAGGTGCCATGGTTAGCTGAGATGAGTCGTAAGATACAACCCAAAGTTGGGAACAAGTTAGAGACACGGGAAAGTGGCCTGGTTATTGCAGCTTTAGTCTTAGGTATAAGGTCAGATTATATTAATAAAAAGAACACAGGTTTTGTGATTCACCAAAAGGATACTACAAAAATAAAGTGTACATCTTTCTCTGAGTTTGTTCATATGCTTGTTTTGAATTTCAAGCCCAGTGAAAAAGTATAATTACAGAATTATGGGTTTTAATGTCCTAATTGATATAATGTCTATGTCAGCACTCATGTTATATATGGACTTTTACTACAATGGTAAAAGGGGAAAGTTGAACTATTGTTGGTATACAAAATATAGCCTTTATGTAGCCCAGCAATTTTCCTTTTCAGGAATTTATAAAAGGAGGAATACATATCCTCCCTAGGCTCCATGCCCAAATCTCCAGGAACTGATAACTCTACTCTCTGTGTGTCTTTCTATTCTTTTCTACTGTCATTCCTTCTCTCACCATCTTTGAGGCCCTTTGCAAGGTGGCTCCACCCAACCCCCATTGTTTTCCCCCTTTCTCAGGTTTTTCTGCAAACCTGGGAGGCTCCCCCAATTTGTTGAAAATCTTACTTCTTTGTAAATGTCCCTGATCGACAGATTTAAATATCCACATATTGGAGCATACTTGACTATTAGAAAATAAGATACAGAATATTCTATGCTACTTAAGCACAGAATATGGCAGCTGTTAATTGGAGAAGGCTATTGGTGTTTGGAGATTAAGAAGTATGTAGCTATAGGACATGATACCATAAAGTCCATCCTCCGTAGATATCTTCTCCAGGGGAACTAATCTAGAGATCAGTTGTAATTCCTGAGTATTTCCAGGCCTCCCCTCTTGGTTGCAAACAGGAACAGCAGGAGTGAAGAAGGAATGACAACAGCATGAATGAAAGGTTGAAAGACAGGTAGAATCAGAAAGAGAATGGGTGAAGGAAGGAAAAAGAGACTGAGAAAAGAGTTGGTGGAGAGGGGAGGAGACAAAGGTGGGGGGAATGGGATACCTACACCTGCAAGTCCCCATATAATAGCAAAGTAATTTGAAAACTTCCTACAGTAGATAAAAAAGCAAACATGGAAAAAGAAAAAAGAAGCTACAGATTACAAGCTGAAGCTTATGGTCATTTTAGTTATGAACATTACATAAGAACATAAGAGAAACCAATGTTGGATCAGGCCAATGGCCCATCCAGTCCAACACTCTGTCACACAGTGGCCAAAAATACCAGGTGCCATCAGGAGGTCCACCAGTGGGGCTAGGACACTAGAAGCCCTCCCACTGTTGTCCCCCCCCCAAGCACCAAGAATACAGAGCATCACTTGCCCCAGACCAAGAGTTCCTATCTATACCTGGTGGCTAATAGCCACTGATGGACCTCTGCTCCATATGCTTATCTAATTCCCTCTTGAAGCCGTCCATGCTTCTAGCCGCCACCACCTCCTGTGGCAGTGAATTCCATTCATTCATAAATCTATTGTATAATCACATACAGTATATTACACATGTCTGAAACTTTATATGACACCCTGTCATGACTAAATTTTGTGGATGTTATTTATGACTGTTAGCTAACCAGAAAGGAGATCCTGGTGTCCTTGTGAAATCTTCCAACTTCATTTGATAAGTAATAAATCATCTAGATGTTACATGTGTGTACATGTTTGGAGAGAGAGCAGGATTGTACCTATTTCTGTCTGCTGCCCCTGCCCATAGCCTGTATGTGTCTTCAGTGGAATTTCTGAATGATCCTGTGTACAAATGGCAGACATATAGACTCTGCACATGCAGTTGGACTTTGCATACAGAGTAAACATGCATATAGTTTGTATACACACAGAATCATCCAAAAGTAGTGCTGAATGGGGCCACAGGCATGATCCCATTTCCTATGGGTTTCATTGTACATATCCCAATGTGATCAGGTAACCTTCTTTGCATTGGAGCAGAATCAAGACAATTTAATATATCCACAGAGAACTATGTTCTGTATGCTGGTAGACCTGCTTTTGAAGCAAGTGGTGTTACAGGTTGGATAAGCAATTCTTACATTTTAGCCTTTTTTATATACAACAAATGCAAAGTGAATGAATTAAGCCAGAAGGGTGGAATCTTAGCAACAGGCCCTGAATTACATATTCAGAAATGGTGGAACAAAATTTCACACACGCAAACCTATCTGCATGATCAAGGACTCCAGTATTTACAACGTTCCTGCCTGGGTTCTCACGGCCTATGGATGTACAGTTTACATGTATGTTCATTATGTTCACACACAACCTTCTCTACATACATCCTTTTTATATATCCTGTACAGAGTGTACAGGGTAAAGATAAAGGGGAAGTGATTATCTGAGCCAAATAAGTGCATATTCATTTGTTACTGAGACATTTGTCCATAAAGACACTACTATTCAGGATTGATTGGCCAGCTGCAAAAGCTGGCCAATAGGAGTGATATTTAATCCAGAAGTTGCACCGTTTGATCTGGAAAAGGTAGTTAGTATGTTCCTCTGTTATTTTCATTGCAGGCATAGATGTCTGAATTAAGTTAACAAAGGAACATGCCAAGGATGGTGCATAAGTTAAAGGATAGTAAAGTAAAGATAAAGGTTCCCTTGCTCGAAAGCCAGTCGAATCCGACTCTAGGGTTGCGGTGCTCATCTCCGTTTCAAAGCCGTAGAGCCAGCGCTGTCCGAAGACGTTTCCGTGGTCATGTGGCCGGCATGACTAAACACCAAGACGCACGGAACGCTGTTACCTTCCCACCGAAGTGGTACCTATTTATCTACTTGCAATTTCTTGCTTTCGAACTGCTGGGTTGGCAGGAGCTGGAACTAGAGATAGGAGCTCACTCCATCATGCGGTACCCGGGTCTCGAACTGCTGAACTACTGACCTTCCACAGCCTGCAGTTCAGCGTCTTAACCACTTGAGCCACCGCAGCTCCTAAATTAAAGGATGCCTGTCTTTTAATTAAAGAATCATGCTAGGTTGCATTGTCATTAAAAGTTTTGAATTCTATTAACTAAATACCTCTTGTTTTAGCAAAAGATATCAGTAATTTGGCTATAAAAGTCAGGCCACTTTAAGCAAAGATTGAGAGGTCAGAGGATTTCACCAAGTGAAATAAAATTATTTTATTTAGCTAATTTTTTTGCCACATCTCCAAGGAATCTATCCAAGGCAGCTTGGAAAATAAAATATAATAAAAAAATGAAAGTCATTAATTAAAATCCAGTATTTAAAAACTCAATCACAGTATAAAAACATATTTCATGTCCAGAAGACTCTCAATAGAGCTAACTTTGGTAACTCATATTTTTTGTTGAGTACAGAGAGCTGAGTTTGTTTTTCTTACTTGAAAAAGTCCTGATTTCTATTGATGGTAGATTTATTTCAAACATTCCCTTTTTAATTTGCTTATTAAAAGACTTGCAATGACATACCTATATCTCTGTATTATTTAGTACTCTTTTTGAATTCTTATTGTTCCTTCAGAATACATTGTTACTACAGATTGTCTCAATATGAATTTATTTGAAATTATTGTACTCTAGTTTATGAAAGGTTTTTAAACCCCTTTCTGCTGTCTGATACCTGTAAAGAAAAACCTGAACATGATGGAAATGAGAATTAAAGATTTGCCTCCACGATCCAGGATTCCCCATAGTTCCATTGCAACAACTTACTGTTATAGTGTTACTTGGCAAAAAACTCTAGTTATCTGAACAGCCATTTACTTGATTTTATCTCCATCTAAATTAATTGTACTCAACAGACCTATATCTCATTGATTAGGATACCAGCTACTCAGTATTCCCATAGATTGTTCCAAAACGGCACCATGTGGCTCAAAAATAGGACCAGCTCCAGGTTTTTAGGTCCTCAAGTGACTAAAAGGGTCCCATACAATCTTCTAAGGGTAGGAAATGCAATCAAGTCTGATGGGACACAGGAAAAGGAAGCTTAGAGCCCCCCTTTTTCAAGAAAAAAAAATCACTTTTGAATAGGGTTGCCAAGTTCATCTTCCACCCCCAGCGGGGGACTTTGGGGGCGTTCCTGGAAGGGGTGGGGCATCCCCAATGTGATGACGTCACGTTGGGGATGTCTGCCGCCCCCTGTTATAGTGTTACTTGGCAAAAAACTCTAGTTATCTGAACAGCCATTTACTTGATTTTATCTCCATCTAAATTAATTGTACTCAACAGACCTATATCTCATTGATTAGGATACCAGCTACTCAGTATTCCCATAGATTGTTCCAAAACGGCACCGTGTGGCTCAAAAACAGGACCAGCTCCAGGTTTTTAGGTCCTCAAGTGACTAAAAGGGTCCCATACAATCTTCAAAGGGGAGGAAATGCAATCAAGTCTGATGGAACACAAAAACTAAGAGGAAGCTTAGAGCCCCCCTTTTTCAAGGAAAAAAAATCACTTTTGGATTATTTCCTGTATTGTATCTGTATCACTAATATCACTAAAGATACATATATTTTTGCCTTTAATATAATAGTGGGTCATGATAAAGTTCTCTGTAGTATATTTACAAAACTATTGTTTAATTATTTAAAATATTTGTATTCCACTTCTCTGTCCAGTTAGGGCCCTCCAGGTGGTGAACAGTTAAGACATTAAAATCAGCTTTAAAAATAATATGGGTATGTAGAACTAGGGCTGCCAACTCCCAGACTGGAAAATGCCTGAGGATATGGAGATGAAGCCTGGGGAAGGCAGGTTGTTCAGCATGGTATAATGCCATAGAATCCACCCTACAAAGAGGCCATTTTCTCCAGAGGAACCGATCCCCGTCGTCTAGAGATCATTTATAATTCTGGGAGATCTCCAAGCCCACCTGGAGGATGGCAATAGCCCATTGAAAGAAACAGGAAGGAGGGTCAATAAGGGAACACCAGATGAAACAGGAAAGAAAGATGCCATCAAGAGAGATGGTGTGAAAATGTGCAATGTGTGATATGAGAACACATGCCCAGAGAAGGCTGTTATTAGAAGTTAGGTCAGAATATATACAATATAAGCTTTCCTGAGGCCATTCTGTGGCCAAGCATAGAGGAATAGTTAGAGCTGATTAGCATTAAAACTGCTAAGGAAGTATTCCAAGTTTAAAAAAGAATTGTTTTTTTATTGGTGTTGTCCCTATAATAATGAATAAAGTATGCAGCAAATAAATTTCCTTTAATTTTTTATATATCTGTCTCAGTTTTCCCCCAAGAGCGCTGCGATCAGGGAGTCTGGACCTTCTTCAGGTTCCAGGCCCCCGAGACATCAAGCTTGCCCTAACCAAGGCCAGGTCTTTTTCGGTGGCGGCTCCTACCTGGTGGAATGAGCTCCCGGTGGAGATCAGGGCCCTGCGGGACCTTGTGCAGTTCCGCAGGGCCTGCAAGACGGAGCTCTTCCGCCAGGCTTTTGAGTAGGAGCCGCGGCGGCGGCCACTATACCACCATCGTGGCTGACCGACCATCTACCTGGCCTGGATGGGGGTAAAATGGTGCCCAGAAGAGGAACATCATCCTAGCACTCCTGCGCCTAGTCCATTGGCCACCAGTGAGGGATACCGGCCATCTGGAACTTTAAAATGAACTCTGAAACTGAATCTTATTATGAATTGTAAAGCACCTTTTTAGCTGTATTTATTGCATTTTTAATGTATTTTATGTTTTGTTTTTCGGCTTGCCGCTTGTTTGCCGCCCTGGGCCGCTCGGGTAGGGCGGGATATAAATCCCAAAATAAATAAATAAAATAAAAAATAAAGTTTTTTGTGTTTGGGTTTTTTTTTGCAGCGCTAAAAATTCTTCTTATAGCTTGAATATTTTGTAACACTTCTGGATCATTGGATAGGGAGGTTAGAAGTTTATATAGACCAGAGGTCATTTTGGGGGGGATCGCAGTTCCCCCAGGTGAGGTACGGGGCGGGGCACATGACGAAGCCCCGCCCCCTGCTTCCGGCCGCCCCGCTTCCGGCCCTCATTCAGAGCTGCAAGGCCAGCGGCGGCGGCCGGGACCGCTGGGGGCGGGGTGTGTGGCCTTATGACACACTTCCGGTGATGTCAGGGGGTGTGGCATATGCTAATGAGTTATGCTAATGAGTTCCCCTAGCTCTTTTTCTACGAAATGACCCCTGATATAGACAGCATGTTTATACTGATGTCTCACCAAAAAAGGAGAAAAAACAATTACTCTCTAGGGTTAGGGCTAAATTTGAGTGAGGATTCTCTACTCTCAGACAGAGAATCCTTTTTCAGTAATAATAACTTTGCAGGCTGCTTTTTCTTTGTGGTGGAAAGTGCCATAAAGTCTCAGCTGACTTATGGTGACCCCACAGGGTTTTCAAGACAAGAGACATTCAGAGGGGATTTGCCATTGCTTGCCTGTGTGTAATGACTGTGGACTTGCTTGGTGGTCTCCCATCGAAATACTAACTACAGCCGACTCTCTTTAGTTTCTGACATCTGACGAGATCAGGCTAACCTGGGCCGTACAGGTCAGGGCATTTTCGCTTTACCACTGCATACATTTTGAAAGGTACATCTGTGGTAGACTAAAATTTTCCTCTTTACCATGCACTTTTTTTTAAAAAAGAGGAAGCACAGTTATTTGCCCTAGAAAGTGTAGTTTTGCCTCAGAAATAAAAATAATATGTTCTAACAATAGTTATCTCAAAATGGGTCTCTCTCTCTGTCCATATCTTTATATATTAAAGGAAAGCTTTTAAAACACTAAAACAAAGACAAATATTTTATTTTTCAAGTACTCCTCAGGGACTGTAATCTTCAGCAGAGATATAAAATGTGCATGAGCTATTACTGCTGCAAGTTAGAAGAATGAACTTTATAATTGTAGACAACAAATTAGCTGGGGAGCTCATTTGTATTTTGTAACCAGAACAAAGCCTACTGCACTTCTAGAATATGCTTAAAGGGAAAAACTGCAGTAATTAGTCACTTCATACACATAGCGGTTGCTTAAGTAAATATCTGTTAATGGGGATGGCCTGATACAAATCTCATCAAGGCCAGTGGGAAGACCATTGGTTCTCTCATCACATCTGTTTTATGCCCCTTTCCTGGTACCTTCACAGATTCCTATAGTTTCTTTAAAGCTTTAGGCATTTTAGCACCTTAGGCAACACATTAACATGTTATACGTATCTCTTGTTTTTCAGAAGTAGACAAAAAGCTGAAGCCTGCCATCCTACTCCCTTAATTCTTGCCTTCTTGTCTTCAGCCTCCCATCCTTTTCCCTCCCCTAAACTGAACTTTTTACCTCCCTGTGGCTACGTTTCTCTGGAAGGCTGGGGATTTTACTATAAGGCATTAAAAAGCACATGAAGCTGTAGTGACAGAATATGGAACAAGGAACCTTCTGAACATGCTGAAATGTAAAACCAATTCCAACCCCAGCAGTTGTGAAGTCCAATTTAAATCAAGGATTGATAAATATCTAGCATTTTATAATGGAGAGTGCTGGAGAGATGGGTTCAGATTTGTACTAAGCTCAGAAGCAAACTGTGTGAACTTGCACTCACTGTTTCTAAGCCTAACAATGCTTTCAAATGGGCAAATATACCACCCTGAACCCACTGGAGGAAATGCATCAAATAAATCTAACTTGATAGGACTTTAGCAGAATTACTTCCAAATCTGTGTATTTACTTGGTGAGGTATGGAAAGGTGTTATATAAATGCCCAATTATTATTTTTGTTATGAGATTTTCCCTCTTCTATGGACAGCATCAGATTTGTTAATGTGTCTGAACATATGTCTGAACAACACTGGATGGAGGGGAAAATCTTGCTATGGGACTGATCTACTAATCTAAAATGCCGACATGCAAAACGAAGAACTTTTAATATCTCTGTGAAACATTTTTGCAATTGTTTCATGTCAATTTCAGGCAAGTGACAAGTTTGAAAAGAACTTTACCAGACAAACAAGATTTTTAAAAAATGCTAGTACAACTACATATTTCCTTTTTAATGTGCAGTGTTTGGTCAAGTACATGGTCTGGAGATTAAGTATTTTAGAGACTGCCTCCCTTTATACAAGTTCCATCACAGTTTTTACAGTCTTCTTCGTGTCTTTTGTGGGTACCAGTGTCAACACATATGGGTACTCTAAGACATCCTTGATGGCTCTCCCCCAGCTCCTAAATTCCACTTCTTCAGAGATTTGGGTTCAAGTTTTTTTTCCAGATGCAGAACCTTCTGTATATCTCTTGAGAAAAGTACAGATAGTTCTATCTGCTATGGGACATCAGGGATATGCACGAGCTGTTGGATGTTAATATCCAGCTGTCAGATCATAATGATCTATGTGACAGCAGGCAAGCTGCTGATAACAGGTTCTGACCGGTTTAGACCAGCTATGGTGTGAGGTCAGTAGATAATGACTCAGCAAGATGCTGATTGGTCACTCAAATGTATATAAGTGGACAAGTACTGCTCTGTATGTTCTCTTCTCTGGATATGGTGTTTGGCGGAGCAGTTTGTCAGTGGATTTTATATATTGTAAATAAATCTGTATATAGTTTACCTTGGTGTGATACTATACAGAACCTACTCTGCATTGAGTGCTGGTGAGTGCTGGAGTGACTGGAAGAGTCCTGGTGGCTGGTGGTGCTGGAAAGCTGCTTTACACGCACAGCGCAACACCAGCACCCTTCTGCACTCTGAAGGCTTATTGCTACTGCTTGCTTCCATTCGCCCCAGTGACTTTTATGCTTTGTCCATTCCTGCCCCCCACCCATGCAAGCTGCACAACTTACTACTGGATGTCAGCAGTGGTGTGAGGGAAGTGTACAGCCTGGAGATCCTTTTCCATCTTTGCAAGAGCATGTGTGATCCCTTCCCCTTGGACGCCCAACTCAGCTGTAGCTGGCCAAAGATAATGTGTTCCATAGAGGCTCTGAGCCTCCATAATCAGTGCTGGATCTAGACCAGGGGTGGCCAAATTTGCTTAATGTAGGAGCCACATAGAATAAATGTCAGATGTCTGAAAGCCGCAAGACACGAACAAATATTACACACGTGGTTTTATTGAAAAATATGCTCATTTGCTTTTTCTTAACATTAAATGAGACTGCCAAAAATAAAAACAAAAGGGGTAAAAACAGATACAACTTTAAATGCGTCCTCCAAGCCCCACCCACCCTGCCGGGAGCCGCACAATATGTGTGAAAGAGCCGCATGTGGCTCCTGAGCCAGTTTGGCCACCCCTGCACTACACCAAACTGACTCCAAAAGCCTGCATGGTGTTGCTGAATGACTAATCTGAAGCCAGCATCTTCAAATTTAGCTTTGTTGCTGGGCCAGAGATTTGCAGCTGTGACAACTGCCTCACTGATTGTCAAACCACCATCTCTGATCAGGAATCTGCAATTTGGGTTCTTCTTAGGGCCAAACTGGATGTTATGGCATCCATGAGTCAGACCTGTGAACGCTGATGCCATTTTGGAATTGAACTTGGACATTTTAAAATGCCGTGAGGGCCTGAGACTAATTGGGCCTAATTGGGCCCACAGTATGTTTAAATACCGAGCAGCTGAAATGGACAAGCTGTTCGGGCTATGAGGAGTTGTACCGTGTCAGAAGAAGTTGATTATCGAGCTGAATAAACTTGAGTTTTGCTGAATCACTCTCTGACTACTTTGTTAAGCACGGACTTAACAGTCCTCCAAGCCCACCCTCACCCTCCCCCACTGGCTGACTTGACAAAGGGATTTAAAGAGATAAATGGCTTCTCCCAAGCTGGACTGCAGTGTGGGGGGGTGTGCTTTGAAAACACATTTAATCTTTAAATTAAAGAAGTTGCTTTCTTTCTCTGCTCCCCCCACACACACCTCAAGCCTACCTAGGGAGGGGAACACTGCCTGGGGAAGGGAAGACCGATTGGGGAGGCATGCCTCCCCTTCACTTCCCCAGCTGCCCTGCCGGGAGCCCCACAATATGTGTGAAAGAGCCACGTGTGGCTCTGGAGCCACAGTTTGGCCACCCCTGATGTAGACATACCTCTGCAAACCTGCTTCTTCAGTGGGAATGTTACTTGACCATTAATTGACTCTGAAGGCTTATTGCTACTGCTTGCTTCCATTCGCCCCAGTGACCATTAATCAACACTGATGAACCCCAAACCTACAACATTTCCCTTTTGTCTCAGTTCAGTCTCAATGCATGAAACTTCATCCAGCATAGATGAAAAGGGGAAATAGAGATAGGTGCCATCCACATATTACTGACTCTTCACTCTAAAAGAACTTTGTTCTGTTGCTTCAGACGAGCATGGCTACCCACCTGAATCTATCTTCACTCTAAACACCCTGATGTTCTGTGCTAGTGATTTCAAGTAGATGTTAAACAGCATGTGAGATAAGATAAAGCCCTGCAGGATGGTCGCTGATCATCATCAACACAGTGATGGCTGACATCAATGTATATTTGCAAGACTGCATGTGAACCAGGGCCTACAGGTGTCTGATTCATTATCTTTCAATGCTAGGACTCAAAATAGAGCCTACAAAATAAAAATAAAGATGTGTCTGCCTCTGAATGTATGCAGAATGCCTGTATTTCACCATTAAGTAACAATAACAAGGCCCTGTGTATTTGGGATTAGAGGACAGAGCTTTCAGGTCAGAAGATGAGGATTCTAGGCTAATTCAAACCCAAACCCCAGGAACTTTGTGTTTACAAATCAAGTATTTGATATGGTCCCCCAGATGCCTGGTACTCTTTGTGTTTGCCTACATGTTGAATATGCCGTAGATATTATAAACACAGGGGATTTTGTCCTCCACTTGCATTTTTTTCACTGAACAAGATTGTCGTTAGAACATGATTAATTCTCTTTTCCCATCTCTGACATTTCTGCCTTGGAGTTGTTTTCACCTTCTCAACTGACCTCTTTTCTTCTCTTTTCTCCCCTCCTCAGCACTCTCTGGGCCAGATTATGATCTCAGCAACATGCTGTCACTTAGATAAGAAGCTGGCTAGGTGCCTCCACTTCTCTCTCCTCTGCTTGATGATCTGTCTCTCTTTTTTAAACTGTCTTCATTGCAGTTCCCACAGTGGGAGGTATACTTTTCAGGTATCCTTGACTACAGCTCACACACAATCTGTAATTATGGGCCAGCTGGATCAATTCCTATAGTGATACCATGTTGAAATTTAAAGACGGAAGCCAATCATCATCAACAGCGTGAAATGGTGGTATATCAGAGGCGAACAGTCATTCTGGCCACATGTCTGGAGCTTACACTAGGCTGTGACTTGCAAACACTGGACCATAGTCAATGGGATAGATTGAAATCCAGTGGAAAAACAGCTACCAGATTTATCTTCTCAGCAATGCAGCTTCTCTGCCAAATGGGCCTGAGCTGATACTGCAGTCACAGCAAGCTTGGAGGTGGGCCCACTAGGACTTTTTAATGCAAAAACGGGTACAGCATGAGCAGTTTGCAGCAATGGTCATGCTGTTAAACAGGAAATTGGTCCAGCAGTTGGCTGCTATTTGAATGCAGTATTGTACAACAGTGTAAAAAATACTCATATACAATTTAATATTAATGCAAGTTATAAGGGGATTATTAGGAAAATTGATAAAGACTTGATCCATTTTGCTCTTCAGGAGTGAAGGGTGAGGAAGGACTCCAGCACACATATACATGAACAGACACACACATGAAACAGGCAATGTCCTCACTCATTTCCAAATATTACCAATTCTACAGTAGTAGTAGTAATCTATGAAAAGCATTTTACAACTATTTAGGATATGTGATACGAATTGTTCCATTTTTTACTGGAAAAGAAGATATTTTTTTCCGAAGAAACTGCAGGGAAAAATTGCAAAACATCTTCTAGTCTTACTATTTGGAATAGCAAAAAAGAGGAACCATTTCAAGATGATGATCAGTTATCATTCATGTAACATTAAGTTCAAATGGCACTGCAGTCTACATTTGCCTTGCTCTCACAACAATTCTGATATGTGCCATTGTTTCCATTTTAAAGCTAAGAGCTGAAGAGGACAGTGATGTGTCCAGAGGACTCTGCAGGGAGTTAGGCTGGGACCGAAATGCCCACATCAAAGTCCAACTCCTGTCTAGTAGGCCATAGTGGCTCACCAGCCCAAACATGTTGGTTACAGCTGCCTAGTCATCTTTTTCATTTTTAATTGCCTGGATATATTAATGATACATACAGACACATATTGCTTCTTGCCAGTTTGTCTTCTGACTGCTGCTCAGACAACTGGAGAACACACCCTGTGGTTCACCAGAAAGAGGCTTTAGGAGCAATCTGTTCCTTCCCGCTGCTCAGACAACTGGAGAACACACCCTCCAGTGTGGGACAGCCACATCAGTGGTTCACTAGAAAAAGGCTTTAGGAGCAATCTGTTCCTTCTCCTTCTCTCTGACTGTTGGGACGATCATGACTTGTACGTACAAATAATGCAACAACAGTATCAACTCATCCATTAATTTCCTCACCACCAGCTTTCTAATCAATTAATCAATAGGATTAATTCCCCTTTCCCTCAAATTAATTTTCATTATATCATTAACAAAATAAACTCATCTATTTCCTTTCCTATTCATTGGCACCAAAGAGGTATTTTTAATCAGTTTGAAACTGAGGAGGCTCTCTTTTAATTTACCCGACCAAATGGTTTCCTGCATATCAGATCACAAATCTCTCCTGCATTTCTTTCTCCCTTCTGCTTCCCCTACACCAAGGATTCAGGCTGGGTGAAACTGTTTAGCTCATGGACTCATGGTGATTCTGACAACTTGGAGGGAACTAGAGGCCAGGAAGCCATCCCCATTAACTCTTTTTATAACAACAGTGGTGAAATACAGTGCATTTCAATGAAGAATTTAAAAAACACACCAAAGAAACTGCATTGGTAGAAGAGACAGAAGCAGGGGTGGTCATAGCCACAGGGTATGAAGGGCAGTTGCAGTGAGCCCCAGGTTGGGCCCTGCCCCCCCGATGGGGGGGGGGGAGAGAGAGAGAGAGAGAGAGAGAGAGAGAGAGAGAGCAGGTTCCCATCACCGTGCACACTTTCTCCTTGAGGGAGTCAGGCAGCTGACTTGGCAGTGGCAGTGGACATGTGCCCCCTTGGCAGCTGGCAGTGGACATGTGCCCCCTTGGCATCCACCTGCTCAGTCAGCAGCTGTCTTAAGGGCTGCCCCTTGCTTGGGTCTGAGGGGTTTGCAGTGAGTCTGGGGCCTGACCTTGGACTTTTGCCCACGGCCCCAGAATCACTAGGAACACCCTTGGATGAAACGTGTTTTGCAAGTGTTGATTTTTCTGCAAATGTGTGAGTTCTGAGCTTTCAAATAGTAGTTGTTCAATTGCACAGTCGAGTCTGACTCTTTGTGACCCCATGGACCACATCACGCCAGGCCCTCCTGTCTTCCATCGTCCTCTGGAGTTTGCTTAATTTCATGTTCATTGCTTTGATAACACTGTCTAACCATCTCATCCTTTGCCGTCCCCTTCTTCTTTTACCTTCAGTCTTTCCCAGCATCAGGGTCTTCTTTCAAATAGTAAAGCAAACAAAGTAAATTGGGCTTGTTGTGCTTTAAATCTTGCGTGGTGTGTGTGATATTAGTAAATAGGTAGGACATTTTTAGTTATCCAGACTCTCTGAATATGCCAGAGGGGAGTCATGTTAGTCTATGGCTGGTAGGTAGGTAGATAGATACGGATTTACTGAGATTTCCAATGATATGAGGCTACCCATAAAGTTAATTCAGAAACATCAACATCTAGTGCCTTGTCTTGTGGCTCAGGCAATATATAACACTCATGTAACACTAATTTTACAGCATGGGCACTGGCTTCCTGTTAGTTTCTAGGTACCATTCAAGGGGCTGGTTTTCACATTTAAAGCCCGTCACAATTTGGGGCTAAAATCTGAAGGATCACTTCTCTCTGTACTGGTCTGCTTATCAACTGAGGTCAGTGCAATTTTTCCTCCTGGATATGCCTTCCTTCAGGAGAAGGACCTCTAACCTCTTTCAAATGATTTGTTTTCTCACTAGTAGCCACCATGCTCTGGAATGGCCTGACAGAAGGGATATGTGGGGGCCTAAGTACCTGTTACAGTTTTACCCGGGACACTGCCAAGTTGGTTTGAGAAATGTGCACAGGCCCACTTTGGACTGGGACCATGGCATGTAGAGAGAAGGAGCTTAGACTTCTCCCCAAACCATTTTCTCAACCTGAAACAACCCCAAGGAGTTGCTGTTCAGAAAAACATATTGTTTAGCTTATCGGTACGCATGGTGGTTTATCTGTAGTGAGTAGGGTTCTGTTTACTTTATTACTGCTGTTGTCTGTAGTGCTTTTATTTTATGTAAGATTTCAATTTTTATGAGACACTTCATATGCAGAAGCAGCAGCATAAAATTCTGAAGTAAGTAAATTTCATCAAGGGACATTTGCTTCTGCAGTTTGACTTTGGAATGTCTGATTGGTTTCTCTGGATGAGCTGATGACTGACAAGGGAAAATTGTGCATATAACAGTTGATTAAGGTTTGTCCCTACATTATTACAATTAAATTGTAGCAGTCTAGTTGTAAGCACTTACCTGTGTAAGCATTCCATGTGCTCTTATTACCTTTATATGAACTTATAACTTAAACTAATCTATACATGCATTGTTATATGAACTTATAACTTAAACTAATCTACACATGTTTTGTTAACATGCTAACATACATGTAGACCAACACATGTGTTAAGATTGTTTAAACATGATGGTATGCATGAAACCATTACACAGTGAAGTGTCATATAAAATCGAGTCTTACCTGTATGGGGGCTATTGAAGAGTGACTCTGGGGAGTTGGGACCTCTAAAGCTAACATGGAAACATGAGAATATATGCAAGGGTTCTACTTTATTTTGGACAGAGTGAATGAGAAACATGGGAATTCAATAAATGAAAACCTGTAGCATGCTTTTTGAGAAAAATACATTCTTTTCTAAAGATTGTACTGTGCTTGCACATCAAAAGAAGTCTACCAGCTTCAAGGTTCACCACAAAATACCTTTGCTGAAGTAAATCTTGGATGTGGAAGGAGGCCACAAGTAAACACAGTGAGTGTGCTTCTTAATATACTTCATTATTACTAAAATAGTGTAGAAAAAAACAGGCTAAATAAATTTTAAATGTCCTTTTTTTAGCTTCCTTTTGATTTACTGGCATATCTAAGAATGAAAGGTGAGGAAAAGCAAGCATACCTTATCTCTGGTTTAAGAAATACTTGGCCGAGGAGGCATTAGTCAACTGGAAGATAAAACACATCACATAGTTACTGTCACTACATTATACGAGGGTCTCCCACAAAGGTAATATGGATCTGCAGTGGTGCCTTTATTCCAATCCTTTCCCTTCATATAGATGGTGGTGGAATGTATCTTGTTACTCTGCAGAATCTTTGTTTCCAGCAACAGTATGACAGCTTCTCATCCCTTGAGGTGAGTGGCCTAGCTAGCTCTATTGCAGTAGATAGTATAATATAGATCACAAGGCTTCAGTTCCTGTGTAGTGACTGTGTGGTTACAATAAAGCTGCTGTTGCAGCAGCATCCCTTGCCCACAAGCTCACTGAGTAGCATAATGCATGTAGCAATGAGGCAGTTTGCCAGAAACATGGAAGTCTTCCTCTTTGTGAGGATATAATTCTAGAGCAGAAGAACATCAGCATGTTTCACTTGCCAACACTTTACTTAGGTAGAAGCTCCAGTTCTAGGGGAATTAATCTGAATTCACACACATAGGAATTAACAGGTATAACTGATATAAGAATAAACATGATGATCCTGATATGCCAAGTTCAACAGGAATGCAAAAAGGTGTTCACAATAGATTCCCCTCTGTCCCACAATAGATGGAAAGCCTTTTACTGCAGACTTACCAAAAATCCAAGCCTAAGCAGTTTTTCCAAAGCATTGCAAAAACTCCTTATTTAGGCTGGTCTTTGGGAGTTCAGAGTTGACTCTAAAAAGAGTGAGGAAAGTACAAGAACTTTGATGGAATTTAATATTAATTTGCAAGGGCCAATAAAGGTATTGTATTCCAATAAAGGTATTGTATTTGTATTTGAATTTGCAAGGGGAAGGGATTTGTGTTACCCACCCCAAAACTTTAAGACATGTAATAGAAAATTAACTAAACATACATGCACATGGTTTCCCAGCACAGATGGTACAGATGCAGCCAAGAACTCTGCATATATTTAGCACACAGGTTAGGTTAGGATCTATACACCAGTTCCTGTACATTTTCTTGTGATTCTTTGACAAAATTACTCAGGGGGCACTTGGGCGGGGGCAGCAAACTGTTTTGGTAGATCTGTCTAGGCTTTTATCTTGTGTGTTTTTATCTTGTTGACTAACTGTTATAGTATTCTTATCTGCTTGCAACTTGTTGTATTGTTACCGGCCTTGAGTGTAAAAGGATGTGGCAGAATATAAATAAAATGAATAAAGGATTCTTCAGGGCCAAGCTAGACATCACCCTTTCCCCACCCAAGTTGTTTTTTTCCTCCAATGTAGAAATGATACAGTAAACCTATTGATGTCACAGTGAGTGCACTTAAATCCTGCATTTATGTGTGCAGTTCTGTTTGTAAGAAAGAGCCAATGTGTGTTTGTTTTGCAACTGAAACGAAGGATCGATACCTGGATAAGTGTGGAACTTGTATCACATATTCATCTGTACATGTGTTTATTTAAATATGTATACACTGCCTTTCTTTCCCCCCGCAAGGCCTCTGCCAAGAGGTCCTTAATTAGCAGGAAGGGGTAGGTGTTGGTCATGGACACTGCATTCAAGCCTAGATAGTCAGTGCATAATCTCAATCCCCCATCCTTCTTTATCCAGAAAAGAATGGGGACAGCAACAAGGAAGAAGCTGGCTGGATGAAACCTCTGGCTGAGTTTTTATCAATGAATTTGCGCAGCTCTGCCTTCCCTGCCGGGCTCATTGTACACATTTTCCCCTTAGGCATGCTATGTCCAGGCAGGATCTCTATAGCACAGTCTGTTTTATGGTGGTGGGGGAAGTTCGTCTGCCTCCTCTTCCTCAAGTCCCTATATTCCAGGGGGATTGAGCCGAGCTCCCCTGAGTTAAGCACACTTGCTCTGGGATGGAAGGGGGCATCTCCCCCCACTCTGGCTTCCACCCATGGCCGTCGCATCGGGGATCAGGAAAATGCAACATGCCGGCACTCCCCACAATCAGGAAAATGCAACATGCCGGCACTCCATGCCACATAGGGATCATAGTCTTGCAGCCAGGGGTTCCCCAGAACCATAACAAATCTGGCCGTCGGATTAATCACAAATGCCTGCTGTTCCCAGTGAGACTCTGCCCCCATGACTACTGGCACAGTCTGGTAACTGCACACCTCTTTCATGGAGGAGCCATCCATCTGGGTGAATATTAGGGGCTCAGGGAGGATTTGAACTGGCACTCCCAGCCCTATGACTATTGCCAGACTTATTAAGTCTCTAGCACATCCCAAGTCAATTAACGCCCTCACCGTCACTTGGGTGCCCAGTTCGGGATTCACACAGTCACATTCACAAAAAATAGGGGAGGAGTGGTTCTCATTGATGGTGGCACTGGGTGCTTTCAACCTCGCCAGGTCACGCCCTTCAAAGCAGGTCCCAGCCTTTTCCCTGTGGCTGGGTGGATTCATCCCCGCTTGAGGAAGCTGTCAGGGCTCACCCCAACATTAAGCTGGAGGGCTCTCAGTTGCTTGGGATGCACCCTTCCGGGCATAGACTGTACTTTGGAGCTGTGGCACTCCGAAGCCTTCCCCTTGCGTGGGTTGAGATCGGTGGGACAGCTAGCAGCAAAGTGGCCAGGCTCTCTGCATCTCAGGCACAGCCCTTGCTTCATCCTCCGGTCCCACATGACCTCCCGGGCTTTGGTGTGCTGGCTCTTCGACTCTCCTCCCAGGGTTTTAGGGGCTGCTCTGGGTTGGTATATTTTAATCAGGCCCGCCCGGTTCTCCACCTCACTTGCTTCTCTGATCCACCCGCTGAGGGTTAAGGGGTTCCCTTGCCTTAGGACCTTCTCCAGGATGGCATGGTTCAGGACCGATCTGTAGAGCTTGATGAGGACTTCCTCGGGCCACCCCTGCACCTTTGCAGCGTACATCTTGAACTCATTGGAGAATTCCCGCACTGACCAGTTCCCCCAGTGCATCGACCGTAGACAGGTTCATGCTCTTTCCAGTTCCAAAGGGTTTTCATACTGACTCCAAAGGACCCACATGAATGCATTCATGTCACAGAGCTCGGGGGCCCTGATGTTGTGGAGGCCCACAAACCAATACGCTGCCCATTCTCTCAGGCATGAACCGATATAGTCCACTTGGTGTTCATCCGAGGTGAATGTGTTCTCAGTCCCGCAGGAACTTGCACAATTGTAACAAGAAGAAGGCAAGCTTCTCTGGGTTACCGTCGAAGGAGGCGTCCAATAGCTCATGGTGGCACTCCAGCCCTGGTGGCAGCGCGGCTGGAGCAGGGGCCCAGCTGGAGCGGCAGGAGGTGCTTGCCCAGGAGGTATCTGCCTGGGTGGCATAGGGGTGTGTGTGTGCTGGCTGCTGCTGACCCTGGTCTGGCCTTCCCGCGCCATCCGGGACCCAGCCTCGAAGCTTGTGTTGGACAGCCGTGGTGATGAGCCTTGGTAAATCCAACATCGTTTCATGTACCTCACGCCTCAGCTCTTTGGTCTCCCCATAAAACTCATGCCGCACCCATTTTTAGGTCCACTTCCTCATGAATAGGGATGTGGCCCGGGTTGTCTCAGAAGATGCTCCCGTAACACTGCAGGTTCCTCTCATATGTCACCATTCAGGGGTCGGGAGTCAGCGACCAGCTTGCCTCAGTCCACGTGTGGATATGGGTCCATGAGTCTCTGTTCCTTGCCCCGGTATCAGTGGGCTCTCCCACAGTCAGCGGAGTAGCCGTAGTCTTTGGTTCCGTGACAAATCCGGTGGTAACTGGGATGTCCCCATTCTCCTCGCCAGTCATTTCAGGGTGTGAGGTAAAGGAACTTTAGGGAGTTATAACACTTAGTCAGACTCCTGAAGAAATCAGTTCCCAACAACAGTCATTCAGAAGAACAGATAGTTTATTGAGACATTGATAGGATCCAGACTCTTAATGCTTCTGTGTTAGAACTGGGGAAAAGCACATGAAGTAAGCAACTATACCTAAATCAAACAGGACCCTAATGGCCTGGGGCCAATCACACCTAAGCTAGAGGCCCAATGAAATAACGACCCATAGTTCCCAGGGGAAAGATGATGCCAAGCTTGACTGGGGCTCAAGGTTATTTGTCTGGGCTGACTGAGATAACTAGAAATGACAGCAAAATGGCCAAAAGCGAAAGTAGACACTCTTCTCACTCCCCTACATCCCCATGACAGCCAAGCCCGAGGAAGCAGGCGAAGTTGACAGTCAGTTCTTGTTTTTTTCTAGCACATTAACTTTGCTTTCGTCTAACTGAAGTCCTTTGGTGGCAAAGATAATACCTAAGCTGGGAGCTTTGTGCACCAATTCATCACATACCTCTTTCCTAAAATCAGAATGTAGACTGGAACAGCATTCCACCTTTCTCGGCTGTCTAGATTTCTAAGATGGCATATCTACATAGATGACATAAGTGAACAAACATGTGGACACGGGAGACCCAATAGAGGTTGTTTACCCTGACTTCCAGAAAGCTTTTGATAAAGTTCCTCATCAAAGGCTCCTAAGTAAGCTCAATAGTCAAGGGATAAAAAGACAAGTCTTTTTGTGGATCAAAAACTGGCTAATTAATAGGAAACCCCTTTTTTAACATTAAGCCTGATGAAGAAGTTCTGGAATTCTCAGAAGCTCACACTGTTTTGTGTCATTATGGTTGATCTTAATAAAAAGTATTAACATGGGTTTTGTTTTTGGCTTACTAGAGTTTCTGGCAGAATTAAGGGAGAGAGGTCCCTGCTGCTACAGGGCATCATTCACCACTGTGTGTCATATGGGAATAACAATACTAAGTTGTACTATGGTGTCCTGACCTGGAATATGCAGGCTAGCCTGATCTTTTCAGATTTCGGAAGCTCAACAGGATTGTTCCTGGTTAGTACTTGGATGGGAAACTACCAATGAAAGTGAGGGTTGGAGGCAAGCAATGGCGAACCTCCTCTAAATGTTCCTTGCCTGGAAAACCCTACAGGGCATGTCATGATCTGTGCAGGACTGGGAGCAAGGCCTAGTGCGGCCTGGTCCCAGGAGAGACCAGTGTGGGAGTGGAAAGTAGACAGGCTACAATCCCCATAATGCTTAGAGAGGGTTATAAGTAATATATAAGAGACCTCCCAGTTGATAAATGATCAAAGTTATAAAAACAACCAGGGAAACGTTTTGTATATAATGCAATAGATACTATATTGAATTTTTATACAAAGTGTAAATTAATTTTTAAAGTGCTTAATTCATAAAATACCACTTATTAATTCATACATAAGAATATTATAAACATTACAGTACATTAAGAGAATCACAATACATCAGTATATTAATGAAGCTTCCGGCTTCAGTCTTCGTTTCGCTCCTAAACTTCCTCAGAAGTAAATTCTCTTATGACTTCCTCAGAAGTAAATTCTCTTATTCATCATTTTGCATTTAGTGAGTGTCGTCTCTTTTATTTTCCAAGGTTTTTTTCTCTCTGCTTATCAAAGTATGTTCCAAATAGGAAACAACAATCTTCATATCAGGCTCCAGTCCGGTCTGCTGCACACTATGAAATGATAGAATGCTTCGTTAATATATTGATGTATTGTGATTCTCTTAATGTACTGTAATCTGTTTATAATATTGAGATTCTTATGTATGAATTAATAGGTGGTATTTTATGAATTAAGCACCTTAAAAATTAATTTACACTTTGTATAAAAATTCAATATAGTATCTATTGCATTATATACAAAACGTTTCCCTGGTTGTTTCTATACCTTAGAGAGGGTTATAGCCAATCAGTTTCCAGAGATTCTGTGAGGAGATTCTGGCTTAAGCTCTGAGGGCTGTGGAAACTGAGTTCTTTTGTTTCTCATCTGCGGTCTGGTCAGAGAAAGATCCCTCACTTGGCTAAGAGTGAATACAGGTAGCGTAGCCTGGCAGGCTGTGGGCCTGGAAGTAGTAACCAGTTAAGCGAACTAGGTAGTCGTGTTAAGTTTGTGCTTATTTTGCCTTTTAAACACTGATATCTTTTAAAGCACCTTGTCTTGTTTTCCTTGCCCCAGTACTGTGTTAATAAACCATTTTGTTTAATTGTTATCTGCCTGGTCATCACGCCTATGTTCTCGGCTTAAAAAGGGGCATTTTGGTTGGGCTTGGGAGGGTACCCTGGGCCTTCTCAAGGGACCCAAAGTCCAGTGTGGTGGCAGTGGAAGGTGGAGACCCCCTGGGATCATGACAGGGCATTATAAGTCAGCTGACACTTGATGGCTCTTCTGGAGACCCCCTGGGATCATGACAGGGCACTATAAGTCAGCTGACACTTGATGGCTCCACCATTACCATGAAGCTGTACTACAGGGCTGTAGGCCTTATGGGGATCCTAAATGCTAAGTAGTATTATTATTAATGGCTCTTGTCCTTGCAACCAGGGTTCTTAGAAAGTGGCCATAGAATGGACTTTGTGCCTCTCCCATCTACCTTTCCAGGCTTGCCTATGTAAAGTGGGGGTTCTAATATGCAGTAGAGATAGTGGACATAGCACAAAGAATCATTTGGATCTTTCTAGGTAAGAGGTGGTTTATGAAAAGTGGGTGAAAAAGATGTCCCTCACACATTATTAGTGCCTTAAACTAAAGGGAGCAAAGCAGAGCACAAACAGCAGTTCACGTGTGAAGAGAAAGCAAAGTATTCACAATTCTATGTGTAACGTTTTAATGTTTTCTCTGATTGCCCGAGTTTAGAGACAGAACAGTGCACTTAGAAGCGGAAGTGTAGGAGCTTTTAAACTTTTTTCCCTTCACCCTTTTTGTACAATTTTTTAAATGCAAAGTAAACCTGCTGTCCCTCTGTCCTTTCTCACTGTGGAAGAGTAAACAAGACATACCTAAGGGGTATGCTTCAGTGCAAGGTAGTTTTCTTGGACTGGCCTTGAACTGAGCAGAAATCAAACCAAATGGCCATCTCAGTCAGGGGATAAAGGAAAGGGAAGGAATATGAAATGAATCTGTCAGGAAAAATAAAATGTTCAAGTGGCATGAGAGTCAAAGTGCTGATTACTTTATTAAGCTATAAATCATATAGGAACTGATTTTTGTCTGATGCTCAGAGGACAGTGGAATCTTAGATGATGGTGTTCAAGTTACAGCTAGACAATGAAACTTCATCACTGGACTCTGAAAAAGCTTTTATTTTAAAAAAAGAAAAGAAAAAAAAGAAAATCCTTCCATGGTTTAGGGCCCAGGGATAGGGTCCATTGTTTTTGTGTCTCTACAGACATTCTGCTTGCATAAAATATGGCACAGGGGTGAGCAGCAGCTATAAGTATTCAGTCTACAAAGGCACAATCCTTCTGGAAGGAAGTTTGACCTATAGTCAAAGATGATCTAGAAACTAAATATTGTGGCTACTTGTGTCTATAGAGACACAAATGGTTATAACTGAGCTGCCTGCTTGATTCCCAACTTGCAGTGCTGCAGTGGCAAGTAAGAGCAAAGTCAGCTCTCCAGACTAGCTAGCTGCCTTCTTTTTACTTCATAGCTGTTTAAAACCATTAAAAATCAGCATGAGAAATTCCTGTATTGGGATGAGACTGGGCATGATTTTTGTGGCACTGTAAGCATTTGCTATGAAAATAAAGGAATGAATCAAATGTTGAGATGAGATCTTAATTTTGTTGAGAAAAAGAATCAGTTTTATTGTTCAAGTGCTGATTGTGGATTTAGAGCATAATAGTGCGAATTGTAGAAATTGCCTTGTTGAGTTAGAATGGTGTTTTTCATCAGTGACCTGTCATATACCTCTGGAAGATTACAAACACACAAATATAATGGCTATCCCTTACTGTTTGTTCCAGCTATCTGATATTCGAGGTGGAACACTCTCCCTAGTGAGATCCAGGCCCTGTGGGATCTAATGCAGTTCCGGAGGGCCTGTAAAACGGAGATGTTCCACCAGGCCTATGGTCGAGGCGGCAACAATCCAACTACAATGTGTGTCTGCCCTTGTTTAGAAGGTCTTGCAGACTTAGGGTGCACTTAGCATCGTTGGCCTTCTGGTAACAACGACTGACTTAAAAACATCCAGCCTGGTGAAGAGTTATGAAGAACTCGAAAGCTCGCACAGTAGGGTTGCCAAGTCTTACCTTGGCAGCGGGGGAGCCTCACTGGGCTCCGGGAACTCCTCGGTGGTGCGCACGCTCACCGCCAGCACGTCACAGGAAGTGACATGCTACGTCGCTCACGTTGAGGGCATGGCCCACATCCTCAGAGGGAAAACCATAGAGTTTTCCCTTTGACGATGTGGGCCACGCCCCCAACGTGAGTAACGTGGCTGCATCACCTCTGGTGACGCAGCCACGCTGCGCTTCGGGGGGCGGAGTTCCCCCCAGGGCCCGATTCCGCGGCAGCGGAAATTGGGCCTCCAAAGTGGGGGTTTCCCTGCCCCCCGCCCCCACTTGGCAGCCCTATCGCACAGTGTTTTGTGTCATTTAAATCGGTCCTAATAAAAAGGTATGATATGGGTTTTGTTTTTGGATACCAGAATTTGGCTGCTGAAGAGATCGTTTCTTCAACCAGAAGAAAATGCTTTTTGAAAAGACTGCAGTGTAGGGTTGTCCAGTTTGGCTCTCATTAACTCTTTACCTGGTCCATGAAATAAAATGAATCTCCAGTGTTGTTAATATAAGGACTACTATGTTCTCCTTTTGTTCTCAATTTTTTAAAAGGACCTGTATTGTTTTAAGAGAAACACTTGATTAACTACTGTTTTTTATATTCACATTGTCATCATAAGAGTAGAATAAAGATGAGGCGTCTAGCTTGCACCTTCGATCAACTTGAGTCAAGGCCATCTTGATGCTGAGGAGAGGGTCAAATGGGTCAAATGGAAGCTGACTCATGTTGGAATAGGGAGCAATGGGTGTAATTTGGAATGAGGATGCTGAAGATCCATGTGGCAGGGAAGTCTTCAGGCACTCCTGAGAGGCATGATATGAACCCTGGCTTCCTGGTTCTCAGCTTTGCACCTATGTTGCAGTAACTTGAAAGGTAACTAAAGGTAACTAAAGTCAAGCTTTGAGATTTGTACATACCCTTACAGTTTTGCATGGCCAACAGAAAACCCTATAATTTTAATCTTGTGCTTTGTCGCCGCAGCAGCTGTACATTGGAAAGGTGTAGGAGGCATCACTTGATTTTTTTGCATCCAGTGTTCACACTTCCTGCACTGCTGGTATACTTAGCTTGGGGAGGCCCATTGCTGCATTACCACCAACCACATCGCCAGTATTTTTATCTTGCATAAAATCTATCAATGCTTGCAAATTACCTTCAGTGATGGTGGCTGTTATTAGAGCAGAAGTGTTTCCCCACCCTATTACCCAGAAGTGAGGGTGCAGCCTAGCAATGATAATGTATACTATCCTGAGTTTTATATGATGGGGCACTGATGTGAGACCACTACAGTTCTTTAGTTCCTTCCCTCTGCAGACTATTGTTTTTTAAATTTTTATTTATTTATTTATTTTGCAACTTGTATCCCGCCCTACACATAGTGTCTCAGGGCGGCTAACAAATAGGGTTTAAAAATTTTCAAGACAATTAAACAATGTTACATAACATATTAAAAACGGTGCTACAATAATTTACATAAGATAACCAAGATGCGCAACAAATCGCATTTTAGTGCCACCCTTTCAAAAAAAATCTGTGCAGCACTGTGCAGCACTGGTACACAGTCGCCCCCCCACAACAAACTGAAGGATCACTCAGTTAAGATAGTCATGGCATACATATTTTAGCCAGAGGGGAAAATTCTGAATACTAGGCTTTGGGAGGTGATCGACAGTGCTGAAATTTTATGAGTCATTACATTACTCAAGATCGACACTAATAGGTCTGTTCATTTTAAAAGTCTTGTAGAACCCTCCTTACTGATACTGAATTAAGGCTGGAATTTCCTGCTGAATTCTGCAATAGTTTTGTAGACTTCCATTATAACAAATGATCATATTCCCACCCCCACCCTTCTGTTACAAGAGGAAATCTCCAGGTTCGGATAAATGGCATTGAGTGGGGAAACCCGGTTAATCTGTGAGGGGAAATAAAATTCAGAATATTATAAGTTTTTAAAAGGAGCAATGAGGAAAGCGATGCACAAAATCACTTCACTTACTTTTGCTAGCTGTAAGCACCGGATTTACCCTCAACTTCGCTCCTTACACTCTAGCAGGCTTTTTAGCATACAGATTACATTCCTGTGATTGCTTTCAGAGCTGCCTCCACATCAGTGACCATCGGCCCCCCCCCACCTTTTTTTCTGAGGGAATGTTTAGTAAATAACAGTCTCTTGCTCCTGGTGCCAGGTCTTCACTAATGGGCACTTGGAACTTGAAAGGGCAGCTGACTGACAGACAGATTGAGCTGGAATGTTCTCTCTGCATCCCCTGCCTCTTGTCACAAAGGGAAGCTTCAGGTTCAGGGACCAAGAAAGGGCTGAGAAGTTTTTAGTATGCATAACAATGACCTTCGATGCCTCCCCCCCCCTCGCCTTACGGGCAAACATAAACAACTAGCATTCTGCTCAGGTCAGCAGGCTCCTGCCCGCCGCCCACACCTCCCTCTAGCCTCGCACCGGCAGGCACCGTTAAAATTCCAGCACCTTCTTCACCTGCCCCCTCCCCCAACCACTATTATGATCTCCAGACAGCCTCTCCATCTCTTTCCCAACAGATGAGAGCCTTCAATCACTCCCTAGCTATCCAGATAACACGCAGGAATACAGCCGAAGGGCGTGGGTCTAGGGAGGGAAATCTCTCCCGTCCTGTACTCCTCTACACACGTTAAACATGCACACAAAATAAGCATGTCCGCGCACGCCGACACACACATACATACAACAGAGTACAGTCTGCCTGTCTCCACATTCTTGAACACCAGCTACAGCCCCGCCTACACACGGCTGTAGCGTGAATGACAGTCCAGGGTAGCCAATCCGCCGCTGGCCTTAGCATTCAGGGCGGGTGGAGGCGTCTCTTTTCGGTTCAGCCAATGGCAAGCTTTCTTCCAGGCCGGTGGCGTTAGGATGGGGGAGGGGGCATAGCCAAGTGGGCCGAGCCAGGAGGCGGGACAGGAGTTTAGGAAGAGGAGGGAATGGCTGTCATCAATGAAGTCATATTCATAATCTAGTTCCTCTCTCTGGGTCTGTACTTGGGGTGACTCATAGAGAGGGAGAGATCCAGCACGACACTCTTCCCAGGCAAGGTAAATATTACTTACAACTCCTTTCGCCTTCTCTCTCTGAATCATCCATCTTTCCCTCCTGTCTTGCTTCACCTTCCTCGTTACTCGGCATGTGTGGGGTTTGTTTTTGTGTGCGTGCGTGTTTTTGCGGAGGGGAAAGGAAATAATTTAGTTAGCATTTGACCATGCACTCCCGCCTTCTGCAAAGAGAAATACCCCAAGCCGCCTCCTTTCACCCAACCCATCCGTAAACTGCTTCTCTCAGTCCCTGCCGTGGTATTGAATCTGTCTTTCCCAGACCTCTCGAAATTAGCAGAAAGTTTCGGTTCGAAATAATCATTCTTCGGGGGCGGTGGGAGGAATGCTGGATCCGAGACAGGTCCTAATCGAGAAGCCCAGCCGCTGACTTTGTGAGTCAGCTGAACCTGGGGGAGAAGGTCGAGAAGGAGAAGGCTGCAACACTGCAAGAGAGATTTGGGAGGCGGTGGGAAGAAGCCAGGCAACGGTAAATAAGCAGCCGCTCGGAGTGTTTTGCTCGTTTAAAAAAATAAATAAAAAAGACTTCGGGCAACCAGGCGAGGGAGAGAGAGAAATAGATCCCAAAAAGCTCTAAGCCCGCCAGGAGAAGCTGATCGGCGACGATGGACTGGCAGGTTGGGGGTTGTCTCCTCTTGTACTCTCTCGGCGTTGATTGACTGAGCTGTATTTTGGGGGCTATAAATAAGGAGTGGTGCGGGGAGGAAGATGATGCCCTGCTTGCTCCCTTTCCTCCTCGGATCTGGAAGCAACTGCGGGAGGGGCTCTCTTTGCAAATCGATGCATGTGGGCTGCACGAACGAGCGAGCCCCGGCTGAACTTCACACAGCGTCCTGCCCTGAGGAAGGCAGGCAGGCAGGCAGGCAGGCAAACATTGACAGCAGGAGTCTTTTGCCCGGGGAAGGAGCTGGGCGCTCCCCCTCCCCCCCCCCACGCCTCCATCCCCGGCTGCTTTGCATTGAAAACAAGGGGTGAATGAAGGGGGGGGGGAGAGAAGCAGCAAAAGCCAGGGAGGCCATGATCCGGATAATCTCTCTGTCAGTCTGTCACAAACATCACACACACCCGAGAGGGGAGGGCAGAGGGGGAGGCCGGGGCTTGGATCAGTCAGAGATTGCTGCTCTTGTTGCCTTCCGGGGGGAGCCTTTTAAAAAGCCCGTGGGGGTCGGCGCGGTGATGGGTTTCTGCTCTCCTGCTGCCAAGGTGTCGCCGGTGCGTGTCCTAAAATAGCCTGGCGTTCCCTTGTCTCTCCCCCATCTTTGCAGAAGGAATGCACAACTTTTTTTTTTTTAATTACCGTCGCACAGATTTTATTTCCGGCAGAGAGCAATCGCCACCGACTGTGATTTATCTCTAAAGGTGTTTGCGGGTTAAAAAGAAGAAGAAGAATTTGGGCTTCGCAGCGTCGCCCGTTTTGGAGCAGCAGGGCGCATGGTCACTCGCCATGATTTTTGTTGTTGATGATGATGTCCGCCGGGAAAGGGGGGAAAAAGTTTTTTTGGTTGATGATTAAGCGTGCAGGGAGAAGGGGGAGGATTCAGCGCGAATGTTGCCGTTTGCTACTGGTCGCCGAGCGTCTGAGTGAGACTGGAGGAGGTGGAGAAGGAGGACAGCTGGAGCCAGCCTCTCCGTGCCGGAGCTGGCTGCGGGGAGAGAGGAAGAGGCGAGGTTTCGCGCTGGCTGGGGTGGATTTTTTGTTACCCCTCCCCCTCGGTGTGATCAGCAGCGGAGAGAATCAGGAAGTCACCGCAGCCAAATGAGACTGGCTCACTCGCCTAACAGACATGTTTGATCAGGATGACATGATGACGGAGTGAAAGGAGAAGCGGGGGAAAGACGGGCCTAGTTTGGCCATGCAAGAACCCCGTTCGCACATCTGGCGTCAAACCCACCTCGTGTACGCCTAGATCCTCTCGCTGGTGTCACTTCGCAAAAGGTAAAAGGGTCTGCAGCGCTGGCTTTGGGGAAAAGTGGGAGAAGGCGATGGGACTAATCTTGGCAAAAAGGGCTTGGAGTTGCTCACCGATGGGGGTCTAAAACTTTCAAATATGGCTCTCTGCGAAATGCGTTTGCTGTTGCCTGTTTCTTTTCGAGCGTGTGCGAGTCTCAGCACCAGGGCGTGGGTTACAAACAGAAAGTTGAGGCCTATGTTGTCTGCAAAACTCCCGGAAGAGTCTCGAACGCGTTTTAGAAAGCGATCGTTTGCAATCCAAAATGGGGAGGGAAACCAACGGGAGCAAATGCGTACAGTGTAAAGATGCGGCATGATACAGTCACGATGCGAATTTGGATTCTCATTTATTTCTTTAAAATGAAGTTTACAAGGAAATGCGTGGTGCTCCTCACTTCTCCAGGCTATGTCGTGCAACTTACAAGGCCCTCTGGGAGAGTTTCCGAGTCCTCCATTTGTTTCAGACATAATTATAGAAAGCGTGAAGTTCTGAAACGTTCCATCTACATCATATTACCAGCAATTTACAACAGACAAGAGGGTTTGATTAACTACTTTTACTACAGTGTTTTTAAGGCAGTGAGACATACTAACTGCTTTCAGTGCTTGCATCTTAATGTGATTGTGTCGATTGTGTTTTACATAAGTTTAATTGAAATAAAAATCAGTTTGGGAGATTGAGAAGTTTGTAGAATTTAAGGTTGAATTAATTTGCATAAATAATTTTAGCCAGAGAGGTTTGCTGAATATTTCAGGGAACCAAGTATTGGGTGGGGGGCAGAACCGGAGCTTTGCCTTTTACTTAGTATTTGACATTTGCACCATTGTTTTTATTCTTTTCTGTGTCCTTTAGTTCCTTTCCTTCAGCTTCCTTTAGTTCCAGCCAGTAACTCCTGAGGTCTGGACAATGCATGTAAAGCCAGTCTTCCAATTCCTTTAGTGCTATAACAGCTACATGTTAGGAGGTGGGGCAGCTTGTGCTGTGTGAGTTACTTTATTGTTATGCAAATTTAGGCACACTTTCTCTTTGTGAACCTAATTGCCCTATTATTCTCATTGTTGTATTTTTTTTATCTCCTCCTCTAGAGAGTTGCATTGTTACAGTGGGGGGGAAATGATTTAGCAGAAGGACAGAATTAGAGACAGATTTTATGTCCATCTGTAATTCATCAGACGTACCAAACAAAAAGATCCTATCGGTTATGAGCGTTTTAAAGCAAATTCAAAGTTAAGTGTATCATGTAACAGATGTTGGCTTGACAGAGGTGAAGGTAGTGCTTCATTAAATAAGTATTTCTCCTGAGTTATGCCTGTGCTTCTGGACTAGTTATGCTGGAGGATTTCTTAGAAAGTATGCAGCACCAAAGTGTGTTCAAAGCAGCCTTAGATCTTTTCTTTTGTTCACTTCTAAAGTGGTCCATGAGCATTCCTTGTCAAGTTTGAAAAGTGCTTTGACCAACGCCTGAGGCTTGAGACTGACAAGAAAAACTTGTCTAGATACCATTTTTATATTAATGTTGGAAGCCTATTTAATATATTCTTTTCAGAAGTACAACTAAAATTAGTATCTGACTGTCTCCCCAATGTGTACACTTTTGTTTGACTTTGAAGTTAAGATGGGAAGGTGCATTTTTTTAGTTTGTGGGTTTTTTGTTTTCTTTTGAACTAATGAGCTCCTAATTATTATTGTTGTCACCCCAATGATCCATGAATGGAGACTTCACACTTGGGAGCAATTGGAAACACTTATGTGAACCATAAAAATGCTTCTGTGATGTTCCTGTGTTCCCTGATATTTTTGAAGATAATTATGTGTGAAGTAGGCTGCTTTTCTCTCCTGTTTGCTTAGAGTTCATCTCAGTTGAATTTCTTCAGTGTGAATGAAATCTTCAGAGCTATACCTGAAGAAATCCGTGGTTGGGGAATAGTTACAAGATTCCACATGAGTGCCCCAATAAGATGACAAAAGAACAAGCTCTCCTTTTAAAATTTTAGTTTTCAGACATAGTATGATAAATACACATAGGGGTTGTTGGATTATATTTCTTAGTTTGGATGTTTATGATAGTTCTAAATATCTCTGGTTGGTAAAGAGATATGTACTCCCCCCCCCCATGGGGGGATGGAAGGACATGCAGAAGTAGAAGATAGTATGCACTTTGTGGAAAGTATGCCCGCTAAAGTTGTGCATCCCTTCTCACCTTAAAAACCTCACTGTATATACCCTCCAAGGTCTTGTGTACCCATGTGCACATACTGACAAGCTGTCTCTTCTGTGCTGTCCCCCCCCCCCTATCACCTCTGTTGTTCCCTTCCTGTCACTTCACCCACTGGCTCTTACAGTCACTCTCTATTATAATCATGTCCATGCTGAAGAATCCAGGCTTCCAACAAGCAGGGACATATGACTCTACTGCTCCCTTTTAGCAATCCTGGGTAGGTAGCCCATGACCCATGATTTTTGCATACTTGACTCTTGACTTGTTTACAAGTCTATTGCTGATAAGCACATGCAAAATTATCTGTCTCTCAGTGGTCCCTTATGCTTCCCCTAGGGGTTCTGTCCCCTGTTTGCCAAAGACTGATTGCACTCACAAACAGTGATTATTTTACCTCTTCTGTGATTTACATGGGTGTTATGTGGACTGTAATAAAGAGTGGATGCTGAGTCAGTTTTTAAATAATGTGTGGCATATTCCTTAACAAGCCTTGGAAAAAAAGTAGAAAGTATCAGGTTTTTCTTTCTAGGGTAAATCATTGGGTGAGTTCCCTGAGTGAGCTCCCGTCTCTAGTTCCAGCTCCTGCCAACCTAGCAGTTCGAAAGCAAGAAATTGCAAGTAGATAAATAGGTACCACTTCAGTGGGAAGGTAACAGCATTCCGTGCGCCTCAGCATTTAGTCATGCCGGCCACATGACCACCAAAATGTCTTCGGACAGCGCTGGCTCTTCAGCTTTGAAACGGAGATGAGCACCGCAACCCTAGAGTCGGATTCGACTGGCTTTCGAGCAAATGAACCTTTACCTTTACCTTTAAATCATTGGGTATGGTGAGCTATTTACTTGGAAGGATTTGTTGCTAACCACCAAGCTGTTGAGATGTATTTTGCAGCATGAGGGAATATTTGAAGCTGCTTTCTATATGGGTTCCATGACTTACTAGTGCTGCTGTCAAATCGAAGTGATGTCCAAATGTTTTGAATCTAGTCTTCAGAATCACTTATTAGAATAATGTAACCATAAGGGACTTCAGATTCAAAAATGTACTTAGACCATCGAGCAAAAATACATGAAGGGATTAAAAAAAATAACAATTTGGAACCCAAAATTTTAATTTAACTAAAATTAATTCATTCTTCTGACAGGGAAACTCTCAGGAAAACTCCGTATGTTCAAAGTAATTTGCTATAAAGTACAGCTCAGAAAGGTAAAATAAAATCTGGAACAGAAATGATAAATGTTAAATAAGAAAACTGCAGTCTTGAGCCTTCTGCCAGTGGTATAACTCATGGACCAATCAGGTCAAGGCTGCAGAATTTTCAGAATTAAGACTAGGATTTAGTAATTTCTTTTACTTTCCAAATCCTCTCTGCTTTTGCACTGACGATGCCTTTTAATAGATCAACTGAAGAGCTTGGGCTGTTCTTGGGTGCAGTCTTGTTAATGAAAAAATGGGTTGACGTTCCTACTGGGAGTGCCTTCTTTCAGTTCACCTTTCTTGTAAACTGGGTCTTTATTTGGATTTTCCTGACCTAGCTGTGCTGATCTGTGTCACTGTCCCTAGATTTGACTACTGTCATGCTCCAGGTGTGGCTTCTTTTGAAAGTGGCACAAAAGCTGTCATTGGTACAAAATACAGTAGGAAGGATCTTGTTTGGGACCAGCTACTGGAGAATATGGGGGTGGATTCAACCAGCTTTTCCACTCAGTCTTGTCCAACTCCCTTCACATCCCTTGTTTCACATGGCTTTTGTTCGCACAGGTCCCATGATTCTCAGTCATAGAAGACTCTTCCTTTTTCATCCTCAGAAAAGTTTGTGGGATCTACCCCAATATCTCTGGTGCTTCAGCAGCAGCACTGATTAGCTGTTTCTGGGCCCTTTTGAAGTGCTGGTTATTTTATCTATAAAGCCTTCATGTACTATTTGGACTGCATCTTTTGACACGTTCCAGGCATCAGTTGTGCTCTTTAGGTGACCACCTCTTTACAGTGCTCTCCCTTCAGCAGTTGGTTCTGCAACAGCCAGAACAAGGGCACTCTGTTCTAGAACCAGTATGCAATGAAAAGCATGCAAGAGCATTTTATTTCTGAGCTTTTTGCAGAGGAGAAAGTAACTGTTGAGAAGGTAGTGTTGGGAAGGCATGTCCATGATATTCTTTTTTGTTTTAACGCTATCTAAAAAAAATTTGCAACTTCTTGTTTTCTGTGTGAGTCACCTTGAGTCTTGGGAGATGTGACATTATGTTTCCACCCTGAGATCTTTTTTGCTTCAATAACAGGGTTTTAAGTTTGAACAGGATTTCCTCACCCATTTCTCCCAAAGCCCATCTGTTCTAAATAATGAGTGTTTTTGTTGAAGTAATCGGAATAACATAAAAGCCCAGTCCTGTGTTCTGTTATCTTGTGACTGTGAAGTTCTGGATCAGGTTTTAAGGTAAAGGCCTTCTTCAAGAAGCATGGTTAGATCACAGTAATCCATGCTGTTGTCACTTCTGGGTTAGATTACTATAATACAATCTATGTGAGTCTGTCCCTGAAGAGGGTAGAGTTCAGAAAATTCAGTTAGTACAAAATGTAGCAAGCAAGTTTGCTGGTTGGTGTGGATTTACAGGTATTAAAAGCCAGTGCTTACAGATCTTCTCTGGACACATGTTTCATTGATGTCCTTATTCAAGGTGCTAGTCTTAATTTATAGAGCCCGGGTTGGCTGGGACTGTGGTGGTTGAATGACCATTACTGCCATTATAGCTCTGCCTGCAAACTTAATTTGGTCCCTGTTAATGTTCTTCTGCCTTCAGAAGGGAAGTAGTGTTTACAAGGGAGGAAGCCTTTTTTGGCCCCCCTCCTATCTATGAAATGTCCTTTACCACCCGACATCTGGCACCATCCTTGAATATTTTGGAATGAGGCCAAGACACCCCCCACCCATTTTAGTTGATTTTTAGGCCCATTTGGTTGATTGCTATTCCCCTGCATTCCCCTGAATTGGCTGCTCTTTTTCTGCCTCCGTATGATTATAGAGTTTTGAGGGGGGGCTGCTCTATGCATATTGCTAGTTGTTTAACTATGGGGTTTTTGTCATTATGGATTGTTTTCTTATATTGCAAACTGCCTATAACATATCATTGTGGGAAGGCGGTATATCAGTATTTAAAACAAACAACAGGGGGATATCTGGTGGTGCACACCAGTCCTGCTTCATGCTTTTGGATAGCAGGTGACATTGCCCAAAAGCAAAATAGCTTAAAATGTACTAAAATGTATATAGTTACATGCACAAATAGCTTTTGAAGGAAGGAGAATTGTTCTAGCACTGAATCCTTACACTTTTGCTATTTATTTACTTCATTTATACCCTGCCTTTCCTGTCTACTGGGGACTCAAAGCAGTTATGTTGGTCTCTCCTACATTTTTTTTCATGACAGTCCTATGAGGTAGATTTGTTTAAGAGTGTGTGACTGGCCCAAGGTTACCCAGTGAGTTTTCTTCTATGAAGAAAGGTTAAAGCGGTTGGGGCTCTTTGACTTGGAGAAATGACAGCTGAGGGGTGACATGATTGAGGTTTACAAGATTATGCATGGGATAGAGCAGGAAGAGAAAGAAGTACTTTTCTCCCTTTCTCACAATACAAGAACTCTTGGGCACTCAGTGAAATTGCTGAGCGGTAGGGTTAGAACGGATAAAAGGAAGTACTTCTTCACCCAAAGAGTGATTAACACATGCAATTCACTGCCACAGGAGGTGGTGGCAGCTATAAGTATGGATGGCTTCAAGAGGGAATTGGATAAACATATGGAGCAGAGGTCCATCAGTGGCTATTAGCCACAAGGTATAGATAGGAACTCTTGGTCTGGGGTGTCTGATGCTCTGTATTCTTGGTGCTTGGGGGGCAACAGTGGGAGGGCTTCTAGTGTCCTGGCCCCACTGGTGGACCTCCTGATGGCACCTGTTTTTTTTGGCCACTGTGTGACAGAGTGTTGGACTGGATGGGCCATTGGTTTGATCCAATAATGGCTTCTCTTATGTTCATGGCAGAGTGGGAATTCGAAAATGCATCTCCCAGATCCTAGTCTTACACACCACTATACCACATTGACACAATAGTTTGTGTGGGTTGTTCTGTCTGTGCAACTATACCTTGACACACTAATGTAGTAAGGGGTATTGAAGATGATGGGTAGGGCTTTATTATCATACTGTGTTGGAGAACAACAATTCTAAAAATGAGCAGAATGGGCGGAAAGATATTTCCCCTCTAAATTGCCATAAGGTTGTTATGATATCTATTAGTATGGTGCCTGTGTCACCATCTCTTTCAGGACAAGAGAAACTGGTCTTTGAATATTTACATTAAGTAATGTAACTGTAGACAAATGCTGGCATGAGCTTGAACTAAAAAAGCAGTAGTGGACCAATTTAGAAGAGGCCAGGGGAAAACCCTCCATGCCTCTCATATCCACTTTTACACATTACTTCTCATTATTTCCAAATGGTGCCATTTCTCTGCTTTCTGCTAAAGTGTGAGCCATGTTTCTGGCAGTGATTCAATCTAGATTTACTGTAACACTGGCAAAAAGAGTTCTGCTGTTACATGTCACTGGAGTATGTCCACTTCCCACCAAAGAGATCTGCACTATTGGGTTTCTTTTGGATGTTTAACAGCTGATGGACTCCTAAATGGGTTTTAGATTATTTTTTCTTTGGAACATGTTTTCATCTTACAGATTTTGCATCAGTCTTATATAATAATGTGGCAATTAAGTTTTATGAACCATCTGAGAGTTTCTCATGGACTTCAGCAGTGCTGTTGATTGCAGCCCTTGTTACAGTATATACTTAATGGTGTAGCATGCATAAACTAATAATGGATAATAATTTCAGTTCTGAAATTATACACGACACATTTCCTCAATCTCCAAAATGGTGAATCTATCACAAATATCTTCTATATCTCCAATGGCTGTCCTAGCAGGAGTTCTTAGAAACACTTATCCTTGCAGGGTAAGGATTTTAAATTGCTTATAGAGTACGACTCTTAACTGAAATTAAATGTAAGCTTGATTAATGTTTATTTATGAATTAAAGACTCCAGTTATATGGATACCTTGCATTAGTAATGCCTAGAAGCGTATTAGAAACCCACCATTCTAGAAGCTGCCTATGTTGATGATCTCTGGCTTGAGGATATTACTGTGGGCAACTTGCAAGTATTGTCTTAGGCTCACCTTTAGTTTTATTGATATTGTTCTGGCTGTTCAATTTGCTGCTTCCAGATTAGTTTTATAGGAATTACAAGCTGGATCATCATTTTAGTCTGCAGAGTCACTGTCTTACATTAGATCGCCTCCTTGGATCATTTCTAGTTTAGGGCAAACATAATGTGCTCTGCCATATAGTTATTTGCACTGGTCGATATGGATGAGCTGCCACCATGTTTAAAACTGATGCAGGAAAAGATCCCTGTTCTAAAATTTACTTGGATGGAAACCTCATAAATTAATTAATGTTCTTCCCATTTTCTATCTGCTTTTTGTTTTTGTTACTGCTCCCCATGTACAGCATATTCCACTTGGGGAATGAATTCAAAATGTCCATTCCACAGCTGCCTGATATAGAGGAAAATTCCTTTCCAACCCCAGTAGGACCAGATAAGGGCATGAGTGCAATGCATCTACCCAGTCTTCCCAAAGGCATTGAAGGGTGCAGTTTATTCAATGGGTACAACTGGTTTCTGACATTTGTTTGTAGTTGTGTTTGCTTAAAAGGGCATCTGGGAGCATAACAGAAATCAACTAAACTTGAGGGGATGGGCTGCTTTCCTTAGAATAAGATGCAGTTACAGAGTGTGCTTAGAGTGGTAACACTGGAAGGAGTACCTCATGAGATGAAAGTGCTGGCAGCACTGCCAAGTGCCCCCGTGTAAGAGTGATCTAACATGTAGGGCAAACTTGACTCATGTGAAGAAACTAGGATTCAGAAGCAGACCTATGGCTTTCTGTTCACTAGTCTGATACGTATAGCGTTAAATTATAGCACTAAATTACCTCTTGAGCTAATGTTGCACTTGTAACCACATTTGGCCTACTATTGGCAGGTTTTAGTATCCCTCTGGGGCCAAACCAGTGCCATGAATTCTGGTGTTTATACTCTTCCATCAGCTGTTCTGCTGTACACAGGGATGCTGTTTTCATGGTGGTAAAAACTTTTCCCTATCCCACAGTGGGTTGTATGATCCCCAGTACTGTGTGTGTGAGTGTGTATGTGTGAAGTCACCACTGTATGTCCAGCACAGAGAGGCACAGTGCCCCCTTTCACCTAGGAATACTGCTGTCATTTTGATCTTTCCTATTGTCATAGTGATAAGCATGTAATTAATCCTTAATGTAAAACAAATGTAATCTTTGTAATATAATGCATTATCTAACTACCTGATCCCATAATGTTATTCAGTGAGGCCAAATGAGGATAATAAAATAATTTTAAGAGAAAAAGTACTCAGGGCAAATTTGATGTGCAGGGCTGTGCTGGATAATGATAATTTCTACAGATTCTGCAGATGGAAAAAACAACTTTTGGAACTTTTGCCTTCATTACAAATATTTCTACTTGTTATGTTCTCCATCTAAATGGTGACTATACAAAAGGTGACTATACAAAAAATAACTATATGCAGGGGTCATTTCATAGAAAAAGAGCTAGGGGAACTCATTAGCATAACTCATTTCCATGCCGCCACCGCCGGCCTTGCAGCTCCACTGCCGAGCCCCATGAGGGGCCCGGCGGTGGACCTGCAAGGCCGGCGGGAGTGCAAGGAAGTTCTGCGAAGGCCCTCCCTGGCCCCAGGCAGGCAGGGGTGGGGAGAGGCAGGGAGGAAGCAACTTACCCTCTCTCTTCTCCTGCCTCCTCCTGGCTGAATGAGGGCCGGAAGCAGGGCGGCCGGAAGCAGGGGGCGGTGCTTTGTCATGTGCCCCACCCCCCGTACCTCACTCGGGGGAACTGCGATCCCCTGCGATCCCCCCTGAAATGACCTCTGACTATATGTATTTAGAAAAAACAGTGCTTCTAGTAGGCAGGTTCAGTTTAAGGTAATGTACACTGCTCTGAGCCTAAGGATGGCATGTGAAGATGCTATTTATGGTTCCTTTGCACTGGCTACATAGCAGTTTCTGTTTAAATTTAGCCTTGTTCGTGGTAGAAGTGCTACATTTCACTTTGATTCTTCCCAGTGCTGGGAATCTTCACTATAAACTATGCACTCTTTAGGGTGATGTCTTCTGACAGTGTGCTTGTCTCTTGTAAAACCTCATCTTCCTGTAAAGAAATGTCTTTGCTGCATTCCCACCCTCCTGCCTTCTTTGTAAGCACCTTGTAAGTGACCCAGCAGATGCAGTTGTGTACATTTAAATACTTCATTTTGTGACAGTGCTGTGGGAATGTGGGGGACTAATTAGCCCCTGTGGTGTTCTGTAGTTATTGTTTATTTTAAACAGGATCGCTTCAGAAGTATTTCCATGCCTTGCCCTGCAACGAATATGCTCCCAAGGTAGTTTATTTTAAGTAACTTTAATAGCTCTTGTTCTAATTCATTGGCTGGCTTAACTAGAAGAAGGGAATAGATATTAAAATGCAAGAATGTAATGTTTACAAAGAAATATATTAGAATAATGGAATATAGATGAGCGTTCAGTGTCAGGCTATAATACGATGTAAACAGAGGGAAATCTTAAGGCATCTGGGTTTCCCCCCATAGGATGAAATTCATAATGCATTGGTACAGTACGTTCATAAGTCTTTTCATGAGCTCAAACTTGAGTGTTTGACACACTCAGGCTATGTGCCTGAAGCCAGGAATAACTACAGATTCCCTCTGTATATTTCCATGGCGTACACAGATTGGGGGGAGGGGAAACATATATATGAACTTCAAACATTACAGTTTTGTGCTTCAGTCCATCACCGTGCATGAACAGAGGACGATGCATTGCAGCTTCCTACAAGGATCCAATATAGCCACCCTTTCTTTGCTATGGCTCAATGGCAGCTTTATCCTTCCGGCAAAGTATGTTGATGATTGGGTCTCAAATGGTTGGGGGGGGGGGTAGGTGCCGGTTGTCACACTAATTGGGCTGGAAATGTGCACAAATGGTCCAGCATTAGGCAAAGTTTGTTAGACAGCTGGTATAAGCCAGAGGTGATTCTGGAGCCTGTCCTGGTTGAAGACATTTCTGTAAACAAAGACTTCCAAAGGCAGCCCACTTCTTTCCCATACCCCACATGGAGTTATGGGATAGGAGTGACTTGTTGAATATGAGGCATGGTAGAGCTTCTGGTTCCAAAGCTGCGATTGGCAAGACACAGCGTGGTTGGTAAAGAAGTGATACAGTGTTCATGAAGACACCTGGGTGAGGTAGGGACTCTGCACTTCTGCCTATCAGAGGCTGCTCCTTATGCAGGGTGTAGGAAGACAGTCTCTGGAATCATACAACTTGGACATGTGTACCCACTACATTAATAATGCAAAAAGTGGCTTTTAGTTTGCTTGACATACAAGAATATGTCTTAACTGGTCATTTGTCATTTTCTCTTGTGAACACACATGCATGTACCACTGTACCCTCAGAGAGGCAGACAATTTCCTGGATTCCACATTAGGTTTCAAATGACCTTCTTTGTGGCTTGATGCAGCCGCAGATTTTACCAAACCTTTGATCATCACTAGGGTTGCCAGCTCCGTGTTGGGAAATACCTGGAGATTATTTTTTTGGGGGGAGGGGGAGTCTGAGAACAGCAGGGTTTGGGGAGGGGAGGGACTTCAGTGGGGTATAATGACATAGAGTCAGCCTTCCAAAGCAGCCATTTTCTCCAGGTGAACTGATCTCCGTCGCCTGGCGAACATTTTTAATAGTGAGAGATTTCCAGCTACCGCCTGGAGGTTGGAAAACCTAGATCACTATTATGTCCAGACTCTAGTTTTTTTTTAAAAAGTCCTAATAATTCAGGCTTGTGTTTTTGTTCTACCCATTGTTGTTTTCTTAAATAGCAAGAAGGTATCCAAGTCTTATTTTTTAAAAACCTCTACCTTATCTCTCCTTATATATAAAAGAGTTTTGGTGTGACTCTCTCCTGAATGTTTGACATGCTTCCACAGCCTTTGGGCCCCTGATCTGTCACTCAGGAGGGAGGCCAATCCCCTGGCCGCATTGCCTCCCTCTGTTGCCTCAGTTCCGTCCACACATGCGCCGGGTGGCGTCTCACCCTCAGTCTGTGGGGAGCCGCTGGGCGGGATGGATGCTCCAGCGGCCGGACGTGTCCGAGCCCCAGGCCAATCCTGCTGGTGTCCCTGCATTCATCGTCAGCTGAGGCTGACTCCAGGTAGCTGGACACCCTGCCACCGGGCGGGGGCTGCCAGCCTGACAGCGGTGGAGGTGGCCTGCGGGACTCCATCACCCACCCAGACAGGGAGACAGTGGCAGCCTGTTCCTTCGCCCCTTCACCCTGCAGTCTGTGGAGGGGGGGGAAACTGGGGACCGGAGGCCAATCCTCCCACCGCTGCCCCCGCTGCCCGAGGCCCAATCCATCTCGCTGCCCGTTCTGCGGCCCCGACGCTGCCAGCACCGGCCAGCCAGGGAGACAGTGCCGGCCCATTCCATCACCCCTCGAGTCTGGGGTCTCGCCAGGAGGGGGCGACAGTGTGGGGCTGGCCCTCATTCTCCTTGTGGGCGACGTGCGGTCCAACCACCACACTGGGTGGAGGGCCCTCACACTGATACCGCTCCTCCTGCCGCACTGGCTGTCGGCGGCCCACAGGCTATGCGCATGGCTGCCCTGCGACCCCACGGCGGCCAGCCCAGACAATGCCCGCGCCTACCCAGGGACACCATGGTGGCCCGTGCCGCTGCACCGGGGTCTCGCCGGCACGTCCAGGGCGGGGACACACGGAGGTCTCATGTCCTTCTAGGGCTCGTTGTATTGGTCCTACAATGGACCTCGCTCCTAGTAAACTATATATTACAGTTTTGGCCTAAAACTTTCCTTTGTAGTGTTCCTTTATCATCAAGAAACTCTACTTGATAGGTAGTGTGGTTGAATAGAAAAGTACTTGAAACTCACTTCTTTTGTAACTTCAGATTACTCTGTTGAAAGCTGGGCATTTCCTTGAAAAATTGCTAAGGACTCTTGTATTTTATTTTCCCAAGCTCCTCTCCTTGCTGATGATGAACAGCTGGCCGTGAAATTACATAAATAATATGTGTTTTTCCTTACTCCCTACAGCTGTACAAGTGATTGGAACACAAACAGAGAATAGATGTCTACACCAACAGATCCTGGTGCAATGCCTCATCCTGGCCCTTCTCCAGGCCCAGGTCCTTCACCAGGACCAATATTAGGTCCTAGCCCAGGCCCAGGTCCTTCACCAAGTTCAGTACACAGCATGATGGGACCAAGTCCTGGACCCCCAAGTGTTCCACATGCAATGCCAACCATGGGACCTAATGATTACCCACAAGAAGGCATGCACCCAATGCACAAAGTAAGTACTTCTTACGTGTGTACACATTGTATTTACAAAATGTTTGTCTGACAACAGCCACTGTATTTTGTGCTATGTAATATCGCTGTGAGCTTTATATCATCAGAGTAACTGGATGCTGTACAGTCCTGAGATAGGAACAGCATTTGACCTCTAAACTGAGCAACATTTTTATGAACCATAGATAAGGAGTATCCCTGAGCAAGTACTCCCTAATTTAGCTGCTTTTCAAAGATAAGCCAGTGTTTTTTGTGGGGAGGAAACCATATATTTTCACTTAAATTTAGTTGCTTGTAACTGAAATCTTTTGAAATGAGTGGAAATGGGTAATGAAAGCATTCAGAACCTGAGCACTGCTGATCTGCTCTTAGTACAGACATGGGAATGGTCACTTGCCTTGTTGCCCAGGACAAGTAAGCATCAGTTGCAGACAAGAAGTGAGGAAATCTGTAATACATTGGTAAAAGGGGGGGGGAATTGCATTTCCCCCCTTTTTACTCTTTCGGAATTCCACAAAAGACTGACCGAGTTACTTGCCACCAGAGATAATTTTGAATGTTTGGCCTAGTAACTTCTGTGGACTTGCCTTGAAGCCTGGCCCAGTATACTTCTCGCAATCCAACCCTGCATTAACATCAGTGGGTTTTGTCTTCCATGTAAACTTGCTGTGCAGATCTCCACTAGATCTCAGATGCATTCAGTTTGTGATCCCATTTCAGTAAAGGCTTCCCTGTTCATTTCAGTACTCAGGATGCTTGAGACAGAGTTCTACATAGGCAATGAGGAAGCATTGTGATGATGTTTCCAGTCTGGGAATGAAAGTAGCTCCAGAGGTCTGTGGTATTCCCACATGCACAGGAAATCATTAGGGGGGACTAATATGCAATGGGATATTCATGACTTTTGTCTTCCTTTGTTTTGTACCTTGTAAATGGGTGTATCAATTTATTGAAAGTCTTATTTTTGAATTAACTGGCATTAGTTGAATTTGTCTGAAATGTGAGTGTAGCTTTTAAACTGTGCTTAATTAATGCTCCTTGTGTATTTTGAAGTCATTTGTCAAAGTTGTGTACCTCTAGCTGTCAGAAATTTGGTGAAGCCACAGGAAAAGAAAGTGTTGTGATGGTGACTTAAGCTGCAGTGTACTTTTACTACTGCTATGAAGGCAGGTAGAGATCAATTCACATAGTACTTGAGACCGACAGATGTAAGCACCCTTTGCTTGGAAGTAAGTTTCATTGGTTTCAGTGGCCTAAGGCTGTGATTCTAAGTATACGTACTAGGGACCAAATCCGATTAAATTCAGTGGTATTTAAACATGCCTAGAGTTGTACTGGCTACCTGGTTAATTCTGTCCTGAGCTCTGTGGTCAGGCTCAATCAAGTTTCCTCCAAAGTAGTGCCCTTAGGTCTGTGCTGGAAAGGCTTGAGACGTAGGCTTAACCTGGGGTTGAAAGTTTGAGAGAAGACTTGGAGGTAGGGCATGGAGCCGGAGCTTGGAACACAAGACTTGCACTGGTTGGATTGGTTGATCCAACAAAGCTGTGGTCCCTGGCTTCAGTCTAAACAGTCTAAGAGGTAATTGACCCCAGCTGTACTGCAGGCAGGTGATGGAGCTCCTGAGGCTGCACTGTGCTCTGGCAAGGAAGTGCCACCAACAGTGCACTGTTCTAGTTTCACAGTGGGGTTGTGTGCAGCCAGTCTGGCACTTCACTTCCTCTCTGCCACATCGTCCTGGGCCTTCTGCTGCTGTTAAGTGGGAGAGGATCCCAGGCTCAAGTTCTGCCTGGCAGAGGCTTGCCAGTTATCTCAGGGACTGGTGGTAAAGTTTCTTTTGCAGGTTCTGGCATGTCAGTGTCAGCAGGCATCTCTCCATGCTGGTCTCTCCGTGGTCCCTCTGGCCCTCCTTAGCCACTGACCATGGCTCCTCGGGCTCTTCTCCTAGGAACTCAGAGCTGGAAATATTGAGCTGGTCAAAGGGAGTCATGAGATATTAACTGAGATAGAAGACTAGACATTGATTAGAGTGAAAAGTGGTCCATGTCTATTGCCCCCTCCCCCCAAAAAAACCCAGACGCTAGATTTCCAGCTCTCCACCTCTTCAGAGATGTGTTACATTTGCTCGCCAAAGCTCCATACTCTCTTTTCTTGTGCAGGAGCTGGACTTCACAGAGAGGGAGCAAAAGTAACTTTTTTGTGGTTCAGAGTAATATTTGTATATTGTCCTGCACGGTTAAAGGCTTCTCTTCAAGCCAGAAACATTTGTTGTTTCTGATTGTAACAGTGAAAATCCTATTAAGTGGTTTAATACTACTAGGTAATCTAATGGGACAGATTGAATTGTGCCCAACACAAGCTTCATGTAGTTCATTGCAATCATAAAACTACTTAGTTTAATCTTATAGATTCCAACGTGACTATTTAAGAAAAAGTAGTTTCGGGGATTGACCATGATTTGTCAGGTCTGGTTAATAATGGTAGCTAACTTGATTATTTGCATTTGAAGTAATTAAGTAACCATACTGATTTCTTTAGTTGTATCCCATCATGATGGTGGTTAGAAAATTGCTTTCATGGGATGCAATATACTAACTTTTTACACATCATAAGCACCATATATGCTTGACTGGGAAGGGTATGTTTCCTTTTCTTTACATATGTTGTTTGTGTGCACCAATGCAGACATTTAACTCAGTGGACAATGTGCTTTTTAATGCAGATTAAAAGGGGAAAGCTATTTTACATAATACCATTTTCTAGCTAAAGTTTAAGCACTTTTAAGTCTCATGGATTTCAATCAGCACATGTTTGCTTTTTTAAGCCAATGGGACTACAAATTATTTAAATTTGTCTGATCATGCTCTATATAGACAGTTTGACTTTTTAAGAATTGTACTGAATGGAATGATCAGATAAGAATATTTTAAATAAATCTAAAAATGCTAAACACCTCTTTGTACAGTTTATATTAATTGCTGTCTAAGATAAATTTTGAATTGGATTAGCTGGGAAGCTACCACATGCTAAGCAGAAACTTATTACAGTTTGTAAAACTGTTGAAACTAATTCTAATTACTGAAAATTGAGCTAAATAATGAAAATTGAGGTGCTTGAGAGAGTTTTTTAAGCTGGTGCACAGCCAAAGAAAGTTATAATACTTGGTGTATAACATCACAGCATTTCCCCCCCCCCCCATTTATCATTGTAATAGCATGCCCAATGGGTTTGAGCTGTCAGGTTATGTTACAGCTTGCTTGTTTATTTACTCCATATCATGCTGAGTTTTTGCCATTGTACTCAGTTCAATGCTTTTTGGCCTCTTTTAGCCTTTTTTGTAATGTTTTGATTATTGTGACTATTGTGATTGGTTAAAGGATATTAAGAGGCCACTAATCTGCATTAATTTGTCTTTAGCATAAATTCCGCAGAGCTTCCCTTCCTGGTCCTCTGCCTGTTTTTCAAGGTTTTACTCTGCTTAACTGCCAGAGAACATTCTGAACCATTGCTATATCCATATTGGTGAATGCCAAGCAGCTCGATGGGCTGTCCTCAAATATGGTGGGTTTTTTAAGAGACTTGGGGAACCCTCCAGATATGCAGAAAAATATGACTTTGCAAATCAAACAGAAGTACCCTTTTCAACCCCCCCCCCCCCCAAGCCCGGACTGGCCTAAAGAGTCTGAATATGCTTCAGGAGCACAAAATGTTAAGAGCTATTGAAAGTCAGTAAAATGGGGAAAGGAGAGGGGAGAATCAAGCCCCTCACAACTAATAGGGTCCTAGAGGTTGGGAGGCAACTTTCAAATTGTCCCACCCCCCACACCATCACAAGCCTTTCAGCTTCTTAAATGCCAGCAGTAAACAAGGAAAAAAAATTCCCCGTCATGTAAATCATCTGATATACAGTAAAATGTACTGTGAACTCTAGATGAAGCCCATTTCAGGTGTAACTCCATTTTACTTTTCAACAGAAATGAGAAACTCCTCTGAATCCAAAACACCGTAGCCTACTCTCACTTTAATATTGCTTTGTTGAAAGCTCCCAAGCTCTTTGCCCCAAAGTCTGATTCGGTTGTTTTCTTAATCTTAATTTTGTTTAAGCATTGTGTTAACAAACTTGCTTAGTAGTTGTGAATTACTAGTTTTATATCTTTATGTTGTTGTTGTTTTTTGAGAAGGTTCTATAATCAAAGGTAGGCATTGCCCCTCCCCCCATTTTCTTTCTGTGGGAGAGGGTAAGCTAGTTTACAATACTATTATGCATAGAGCGGGAAGTTTGGAAAGCATATTGTCTTGCCTCAGGCCATTTTCCCCATCTCCTCCTTTCCCCTTAGACCCGTTCCTTCATAGCTCTCCCCCCCCCCCCATTTCTCCCCCTTTTTGCCCTTCAAAGCAGATGCACACTGTCTGTTTCGTGTCATAAAGTTTCAGATGGTGTGGATTAGGCTGAAACAGGTTCTTCCAGAATGCTGGGAGCATTTCAGCAGTGTGTGCCTTCTCCAGTGAGTGGCTGCCAAACATTTTCACTCCCTTTAAATAGAAGTTCCCTAGTGCTATAAGCTCACAGCTGGCAAGGGAAGTAAATATTGTAGATTATCCTGTGTTGATTTTTGTAAGTCTGGGTTTGTACTTTTAAGATTCTGTTTCCATGACCTTGACCTCTTACTTTCCTCCCCTCCAGTTGCTTATGCTTAGTGTAGATTTTATCTCCTCACTGTATGGCACTCTCTCTGTATTCTGTTGCTTACCATTAGTTTTCTTCTCCTTTGCTCAGATACCTTTTTGGTCTTCAAGTGCTGAGTCTGGCACACACTTTGTTTTCGTCCCAGACATAGGCAATAGCACTCTTGCTGAGGGTGCTTTGGCAATTTATCCACTGCTCCCTTCTCCCCCTCAGGGGAAGAGTTGACCCCCACAACAGAATGTTTACATTCAAAGAAAAACGGCCTTTGGGGTGTCCTGATGCAGCAGTTACTGCTTGGAGGCTGGGCTCAGGATAACAAATCTTCTTTCATTCTGTGGCACTAACTGTTTGCTTCCAGATTATGTAAGTGGTCTTTGTAGTCTTCTGTTTGGTTGTGGCCAAAAATGTAAAAGATTATCAGTGGCATTACTCTTGTCCAAATACATCACAAGAGCTCTGTAAAGGAGAGGTAAGAGTGTGGGGGAATAGCCTGAACTGAAGTAAATGAGGAGGCCATGTTTTCACGTTGCTTCTTTAATAGCAAGTAGTAAAAGAGTGAAGGTAAATACATGTGCATCAAAGATGTAATTTCAGAAAATATTGGTGCCTTATCATGGTACACAAAGTTCCCATTGCTTTGTTGATTGGATACTGTCATCGCTTATTTTTCGGAGGGGGAAGGTGCACACCTTCATTTTAGTACAGCTTTTGATTTTTAACACTTGCTACAAGTCCTCTAGATAGTTGGTTAGGAATTCCGTGAAACAATGTCAGATTCTTTATTGGTTGAATTTTGCAGCCCATCGATGGTTTGCATGAGAAAGGAATGGTTGAAGACCTGCACAGCAACTCCATGAAGACAGCAAGTATGCGACCTCCTCATCCTGGAATGGGGCCACCTCAAAGTCCAATGGATCAGCATAGTCAAGGTTTATATCAAGATGTGCTTTTGATATGTTTTGAAATCATTGTGAGTGTACGATCTTTAAAGCTACAGTCTAATTTCCCAGTGAGAAGTGATACATTTTGGGTATGTGTGTGAGAATACATATAATATGCACATGTAGAGGAGGGGTGGGTGGGAAAGAGGGGTGATGCACAAGAGGTATTTGCTTAAAACCATTAGGCTGAAAAACAGATGCAGACAAAGGATCTCTTTTTCTCTTATTGGTTGAATCAGTCATCTTTGTGTTTGAGAGCCAGTTTTAAGGCTGAGAGATTGTAGTCTCTTGGCTCATATGAACTTGCCTTATATAATGCTTGTATATAGTGCTGTTAAATGTTCAAAATGCTTCATATGTACTCTGTTTTTGTAGTCCTACCAACAGTGCTGTAATGTAGGTCATTAATGTTAATCCCAGTATTACAGATGTGAATCTGAGACTGTGGGGCTGTCTAATGACTTTGGATTGGAGGTGAGATTTGACCAGGGACTTCCTAGTTGGTTGTTGTACTCTGTCTTAGCCAACAGGGTTACAATTAGCCACTATGGCTTCCCAGTATTGTCTACCTTGACTGGTGGTGGCTCTCCAAAGCCTCAGGCAGACCCTATAGCAGAAGTATCAGCCCTATTTTATTTTGGAGATGCCAAGGACTTGAACTGAAGATAGGCTTGTGCTCCTTATGGTTGTCTTCTCAGTCAAAGATATCAACAAGAAGGACAATTGCAAGAAGGGGAAAGGAGAGTTGCAAGAAGGGGAGTCTGTGTGGTTCCCCACCTTCCATAGACAGGTCTCACTTGCTGCCAGAGTCTTGAGAATTTGTGCACCACTACCACCACAGCCAGGAGGAGGAAGTAGGTGCTGGTGGTGGTGAGATGAACCAGAGCCAGATGCAGACTCCTGAATAACCACTTCTTGGGTCCCGCCGTGGGTTTTTTTCATGTGTTCTGGGTTATGTGACCCAAAATGTCACCCGTGCTCTGGCAGAGTATTATTTTTATGTTACTATTAACTGGGGGTGGGGAAAATTGTACCTCAGAATTAGATTACTAAAACAAACAAGATTTTTCTGCAAATCTGGGGTGTGTGTGTTTCCCTGGGTTTGTGGAACCCTGTATTGTAGTTGTGACCTATGGCTGTTTGATATAGGGATATTTTGTGTTTATGGTTACATTTAGGTCTAATAATCTGAGTTTTGGTTCTGATGGTCACGTGCCAACAGTGGCTGTGTGATTGTTTTGAGACTAGTTTCCCAACATTTACCGTAATAACTGCCTTGAGCTCTAACAGTTCCAATTTCTTCTGAGTCCCTTCTGGCCAGGGGTTCATTAGTTCCCATCTCTTAATTGGAGGTAATGGTGGTTTACTTGGTAGGTTTTCATGAGGACAAAATTTGGAAAATTAAAAATGGCCAGTCATTCCTCCAACAAGTGAAGAATGAGGAGACTTTTTGTTCCCATATTCTCCTAACAAGAAAAAAAAGTAATAGATTTGTAGGAAGTGAAGAATGAGGAGACTTTTTGTTCCTATGTTCTCCTAACAAGAAAAAAAGTAATAGCTTTGTAAGTAATTTTTAGATGCTGATGTTCAAGAGGACAGACATCCAAACAGAGGAAAATAGTATTCCTTATACCTTCCTTTTTGGTGTTGATCTTTTTAGAATTACAAATGAGGAATTTCCAAAGTTCCTCTTTCAAGAACCCCACCCAGGGCTCAAATTTTCTGTGAGCCTCTTTTTGCCATGCATGGTCCTCTAGTTAGGTCTCCTGGTTTATTGATGATTGTAGTTTTCTCTGTTCTCTCCTGAATTCCAGTGTTACATGGGTGTTTTGAATCCAACACAGATGACCTCTAAGCAGGTTTTTGTCACAAGATGTTTGCCTAAATTTACTTCATGGTGGGAAACTGATGGGCTTTAATCCTTAGACTGCATTTCTGTAGGACGGAGGTGATCTCTGTGGGGGTAGGATTAATGAATTAAAGCTTTCCCCCCCTGAGAATGGTACTCAGTTCCTTCATTAAAAATTAAATGCTAGAATGTGTTATAAACTTTTTACTGGCTTGGACTGTCTTAAATAGATTCTCAGACAAAGTGCTTGGATTCTTAGCAAAAGCTAAACAGCAGGGATATTCAGCTGTCATTTGTCTCAGGAGCACAACTTAACAGGTCCCCAAGGTACTTGGGTTGTGTCAGAGAGATGCTGAGGGGCAGTAAACATCTTTCCCAGGTGCAAGAGGAGACTAAGAGTAGTTAATTCCCTGAGGCATGATTTATACTTACATCACAAATAACAGTGGTGTAATTGAATACCCCCGATATTAGTTGGTCCTGTATTCATGTTGAATATTGTTATTCCTAGTGTGATATGATTCTGCTTTGATTGTGGTTGTGCCTCCCTTTGCTAACCAAGGTGCAAAGACAGATTTCTTGTTTACTCAGTTCTCTGAGGGCTAAACTACATATATAGTGGTGCAAGAGATCCATGATTACCAACTGAGTTTTCTTTTAAAGCAAAAGCAGCCGTAAAGGGAAGAAGATTCATACTGAGGCTGCAGATACAATTAACTGTTTCTTTCATTGTGCTGTTTTCCTAGTACAAATTGCCTTCTCTCTGGAGCTTCTTATCTGCCCTATAGGAGAAAACATACAGGTACTCTCATTAGCCCTTTGTGGCTAACAGTAGCCGTAAGGCAGTGCAGTGGATTTGGGTTGGGTAAATGGTGGAGGAGAAACTGATCAACCCCCCATTCTCCCTGTGCCATGGTTGTAGTTGGATTCTGATGCCCCCGAGGCTGCATTGTCTTGAACATGCATGCGCACATACACACTCACTCCACTACCGGTGGGAGATCCTAATTACAGATCTCTTGTATCATATGTAGCTTGGCTCTGAAATCCAAGTGTGAGAACATGTTCTGGTACAGGTCAAATACCTTCTGACACTGAAAATAGATACTTCTCATGAATGTACCATATTATTTTTTTCACTTCTGCAATTGTCATAGTAGTTCCAATATCAGTTTAACTTGGGCTTGTACAAGTTACAACTAGGGATGGGCACAAACCGTGTGATGAGCCAAAATTCAGGCCAAATTTTGGGCAAATTGGGACTTGGGACATGATGTTCGGCATGCATATGGTCTCCGAATAAATCTCCAAGTTTTTAGGGGCGGCTTGGGGCGGCTCTGGGAAATGAAACCAACCCAGAAAACCTGGTGTACAACTCCTAGACAATGGTGGAGGTGGTGTTTTCCAGCCTTGGAAGCAGTAGGAACCCTCCAAAGCTTGATGGGCACTGCTGCCTGCCAATAACAGAGCTCCTGTTCATCACAATGGGACTCAGAATGCTATAGAAGTCCGAGAGAAGGGCACGTATTCTCTGATGGGGGTTTGGTCAGAGTTGGAGATGTAAAGGGAGAGGGAGAGTCAGTGTACTTTAGCAAGAAAGTTGAATGAAGAGATTTGCTGGGCATGGGGGGGACTGCACACAGTCTGGGGACAGGGGGCTTTGCTTTGCCCTGGGTTCTGTGGCCATTCGTTGTTCTTGCATTTTTATTTGCTTGCTGTGAAGGGTGGGGGAATCGGGATTGTTCTCTCATTTCACGTGGCCTGCTATTTGTTTGGGGGATTTTCCTGCTGTTTGCTCTGCTTTCCTTGGTAGTTTCCCTTCTTTCCCTCCCATTTTATTTCACACCCCCACTTTGGGTTGCAGTTAAGCCTTGAGCGATTGCTCCTTCATTGTTTTTTTTCTCTTTTTGGGAAATTTTGAGGTGGGGGGGCTTTTCTTCCATTTCCCTGCCACACACACTGGCCTGCTTCGCCTTTTGGGGTTATCTCTGCCTTTCCACCTGCTTTCCTGCACACACCTTGCCTTGGGGGAATAGTTCCAGTTTCAGGGACTTGGGTGACTTTTCTGCCTAGCTCCGCAGTACCCCCCCCCCCCGACTTAACATTCCCCCCCCCGACTGAATTGCTTCTCCTTTTGGGGTCATCTCTGCCTGTCCTACATGCCCCCTGCCTTGGGGGAATTGTTTCAGTCTCGGGGACTTGGGGCGACTTTACTGCCCAGTTCTACACACTGATTCAACCTCCCCCCCCTCAAGTTGCTTCTCCTTTGGGGGACATCTCTGCCTGTCCATATGCTTTTCTACACACACTCTGCCTTGGGGAAGTTGTTCCAGTCTCGGGGAGCTGTGGTAACTTTACTGCCCAGCTCTCCACATCGATTCAAAACCCCCCCCCACTGAGCTGCTTCTCCTTTTGGGGGCATCTCTGCGTCTGCCTGCTTTCCTACACACACCCTGCCTTGGGGGGATAGCTCCAGTCTCGGGGACCTGGGGTGACTTTGCTGCCCAGCTCTCCATGCCAATTCACCCCCCCCCCGAGCTACTTCTCCTTTTGAGGTCATCCCAGGCCTGGGCATGGTGGGAGGATTGGCTTTGTCATGCAGTCACCTTGTCCACTGAGGGAGGGGTGGACCCAGGGAGACACAGCCACCCACAACTGTGTAGATGGTTCCCGGGCAGGGCAGGAGGGTTGATCCTGCCCTTTAATCACTTTGTCCACGGAGGGAGGGTGGGCCCGGCCCGGGGAGTAAGCCACCTTCCGTGTGGGTCAATCCCAGGCATGGGCAGTCACCTCGCCTGCAGGGAAGGGGTGGGCTTGGGAACTCATTCACCTGCTGTGTGGGTAGCTCCCACACAGGGTGGGAGAGTTGGTCCTACCATGCATTGCACTGCACTACAGCCAACTGCTGTGTGGGTGGCTCCAAGGCCAGGGCAAAATGGGGGATTGGCCCTGTGGTCATCTGGTCCATGGAGAGAGGATGGGCCCAGCCACAGCCATGCACAACAGTACTGATAACAGTTCCAGAGGACAAGGGGGGTGTTCATCCCAGGGAGGTCTGCTACAAATTTGATGCTTCTACTTCTACTGATGCTCAGGGTGTCCTGTCTGTTCTATGGTCCAGAACCCAAGCTTGACAATGTTTCCCCAGAAAGCACTTTCCTGGGGGTGCCTTTTGGGGGGCACATAACTCAGACCCCCCCCCCGGTCAGAGCATGTAGGGGGCATCCCGGAGAGGTTTGCAGTGAGTTTGATGCCTCTAGTTCAACACGGGGCCCATTCTATACACTCATAAACCCACCTCTGTCATTTCCCCAGGAAGCACTTTCCTGGGGGCACCTTGTTTGGAGGGCTGCAACTTGGACCCCCCAATCTGCACATAAGTTGGAGGGCATGTGGTGGGACATCCCAGAGAGTTCCACTGTGAGTTTGATGTCTGTAGCTCACACACAGCCCATTCTATAGACTCCTGAACCCGCATCTGTCATTTCCCCAGGAAGCACTTTTCTGGGGACACTTTCTTGGGGGGGGGTGTAACTTGGACCCCCTACGTCCAATCTTCACCAAACTTGGTGGGCCAGTAAAGGAGAGTCAGCACTTTCTTGGGGGGGGGATGTAACTTGGACCCCCTACGTCCTATCTTCACCAAACTTGGTGGGCCAGTAGAGGAGAGTCAGCTTGAGATGTTCCATGATTTTGGAGTCTCTAGGACCCTGGGAGGGTGTTCCACCGCATCCCGAACTTCCTGAACTGGTTTGGTTTGGCAGAGTGGTTTTGTTCAGGTTCGGGACAAGTCCCAAACGGAGTTTTCCCAGTTTTTGCCCATCCCTAGTTACAACCCACCAAACCAGTAGTCGCAAACCAGTAGTTGTTTTATGGATTACTCTCTTTTCCCTGTTTGGGATGGCAAAAGTCAGCAGAAGTGTCTAACTGGCAGTCCACAATACATGGCTGTGAGCTGCGTTTGAAAGTTATACAGGTCTGTTTTATTTTGAAGGTTTCATTTGCACTCCCCAAAAGAAAAAATGTAGTGTACAAACAGACTTTTGTTTCTGGACCAGATATTATTAAAAGTCTGAGCAACCGTGCCTTCCATGCAGATCTGAAAACGAACAGCTGCAGACGTATTGGTCAAGGGAACACAATGTGAAGGTTCTAAGAAGGTTCTAAGAAGTATTAAATCCTTGTGTACCTATTCTATGCTAGATAGATTCTTCTTCCTACAGCCTGTTTCCGGTTCCTGTGTTAGTAAAGTACCTGCCTTCTTAGAGTCTTCACGTTGTGTTCCCTTGACCAATACGTCTGCAGCTGTTTGTTTTCAGATGTTCATGGAAGGCAAGCAAGACCTCGGAAAGGTCAAATGTCCAAGTAGCACCATTCACTGTATATATGTGTGATCTCTAAGAATAGGAGGCTGATATAAGATACTGTTAAATCTCTGGCAGTTTAAAAAGTGAGTGGTAGTAGAAATGCATTGTTTATTGTTCTTCCCCCAAGAATTCAGTTGAAATCAAGCACTAGTAAGACCATTTTGGGGGTTCTATGGGGCACTCAGATGTTCTTTATTTTAAAAACAACTCCAGTAGACCGAATAAATATTTTCTTTCTCAGTATGTTCCTGTGCAGGGTGGTACTACATCTCAATGGGTCCCCTTAAAAAAAAAAGGAAGCTGCAATTAGTGCAAAGGCTTTCTTTCTATGTCTTCATTCTAATGTGTTGTTGCTTGCTTTTTGGTCCAGTCACATAATAAGAATGTCAGTCTGATCTTCAACTGAGAAAGTTGTATTCATTGCAAGCCCAAACTTCATGTATAAGCAAGGGTGAAGGGGCTACACTATTAAATCATAAAAGCATATCCTATGTCGTTACTTACACTCACACACAGATCTTGATATATAGTTGTACATCTAGACTCATGGGAGTTTAATGCAGATTGTGCACTGATTACATATGATTATTTTCTGTTTGGGTTACTGCAGTATTAGGGGAGCAATGACTGGTGAATAGCAGGTGATAGCAGGAACATTTTGGTTTCTGATGGAGAAATTCTAATTAACACCCCTTCCCACTTATTGCCATGGGGCAGCCTTCCTGGAGGAGTTTCTTCTGAACAATCCTCTTTGAAATGGATGGGCTGTGAATGGGAAGATCCCATTCATTTTAGTAGGGTTTGTGCAAGAGACCCCCCCCCCCAAGTTGCAGCTATGCCTGAGAGTAGTTTGTCCTCCATTTTACTGCTCTTAAAGGCAGTCAGAATCTGCAGCCTCTCATTGCCTCATGGTGGAGCTCATTATGGCATGGTATGGAACTTTTCACAGCAAAATATAAAAACTTACAGCACAAGCCAGTTCTACAACCACTTTACTACATTCAGTTTCATCAGCTCTTGCAACAGTGTTCTGCTTACATTTAAACATGTGGCCGGTAAAGTATTATACGTTCAGAATCTGGAAGTAAGCCTAAGTGTTTGCGATTTAATGGTACTAAACTTCTGTTATTGAAAGTTAAAATGCCTTTTGCGGGGGGGGGGGACCTGTAACCCTAGAGCTAGGCTTTACCTTGTGATTTCCAAAATTTATACTGTACATGCTTACTGTCACCAGCTGCTTACATCAGTCAAAAACTGGCAATGTCTTGTCCTAGTTTTCATACTGTTTGCAGTCTGTAGTTACTGACTTTTTAATGCCAGTCCCGCTGATTTCAGTGTGGCATAGCTATGTATAACTGGGTACATCATGAGTTCTTATTGTATCTATATCATTCATCCTTAAAATGACAATGGGAGATAGGGCATTTAATTCCCAGAAAACAGAGGTTCAGAAATTATCAGCTTGTTCAAGTACACCCAGTGAGTGTATAGATAACTAGGATTTGGTCTTTTTATTGAGGCAAATTTGTTTTTCAGAGTTTTGTAGGAACTGTCATATGAAAATTGTCTCAACATAAAACTCTTCACCACTGGCTTATGATAATTTCTGAGTACTCTTAAGGTACTCAACATATTTTCAAGGATATGTATATGTTTCAGTTGTGATTAATCTTGTCACAGTTAATGACATCCTGTGTGTGTAATAATAGTACATTAGTGAAGATTTCAATATTTTTTGTGTCCTCATATTTAACACAATATTCAAATCTGAAAGTCATTAATACTGTTAACTATGAAAAGATTGCTTCTTGTGTCCAAATAATATTTTTATTTGCTACACATTTTCATTTTTCCTACTTCTCAAATGGCAAAGACTTCTGTAAGGTTTTGCCTTGTTCTGAGACCCTATGTAAAACCTGTATGTAGTAGGGTTGCCAGCCTCCAGGTGGGGCCTGGAGAGCTCTCAGTATTACAACTGATCTCCAAGTAATACAGTTCCCCAGAGAAAATGGCTGCTTTGGAGGGTGGACTCTATAGCATTATACCCGGCTGAGGTCCCTCCCCAGGCTTCACCTCCCATATCTCCAGGAATTTCCAAACCCAGAGTTGGCAACCCTATCTGTAAAAGCACTTCTCTGCAGTGTTCTGAGGTGACATATGTTATGCTGCCTTCCTTGGTGTTTCCTACTTCTTTTTGTTGCCACCAAAGGCTCTTGCCTTGGAATTATTAGTTGGACTCAAAGAACAGGATGGCTTAGTTATACTTGGTAGAATGTCAGAATGGTCAGGGTGTGGGGGTGGCTCTGAAGTAAAAGGGGATCCTTTGCGCTAAATAAAAGTTGTTTTCTCTTAAACATAGTTTATTTAGAAGTATAACAGCATAAGAGTTTCAGTAAAGGTGATAAACATAATGGTTTCAGATAGGTAGAGAGAGTAACTGTGTTGGTCTGCAGTAGGGCAGGTAGATTTGAATTCAGTAGCACCTTAGAGACCAACAAGATTTTGGGGGTATGAGCTTTTGAGAGTGTGATGAAGGGAGCTTGACTCCAAAAGCTCATGCCCCAGAAATTTTGTTGGTCTCTAGGGTACTACTGGACTTGAATCTAGCTCTTCACATAGGTACATTTCTTCTTTCTCTAAAGTTCCTGAAATAGACCTAGCCACAAAGGCTTATTTTCTCACTTGCCACTTAGCTGATAACTTCCACAAAGAACACAAGATTTCTCTTATACTCCACAGCATACTACTCAACTCTCTTCCCTCATACACACTCTGAACTCTCCACAAATAAGTCAACCCACCCCTTAGGTACAGCTACCATCCAATCATACTACACTTCAGTGACCCATCCAGCTTTTTCTAAGTCTAGAGGCCTACATTTTAACCCACACCAACATACATATACAACTCCACATTAAATCACAGAAATAATACCCACACAAAGATATTTACATAGCAAAACATCACAACAAAGGCCCAAACTACAAGTTGCATTCAACTTGTGATCTCCATGGGGACTGGAAGCAGAACACCAGCTGTGAGTTCACCATGGGGACTCAATTCTAAAGAGCTGCAGGGGGCTCAATTCAGATTGGAACCATTCTGCAGGACAGGTGGGCCTCTAGCCTTCCTCCCATGTGCCAGTTTCCTAACCCAAAATGGGTCCGGGACATTATTTGCCTAATGGCAGTGCACATGTAGCCCACCACTGGGGCCAATAACACCCCCCCCCCCAGGGCCATTTCAGGTTGGAAATTGTGTGTGAGGAGAAGGCTGGAGCCCCTCCTGTGGTGCACTCCCAATCCAAATTGGTTCCCTTCACGACTTTAGAGCTGAGTTCCCATAGGGAACTTAACAGCTGTTGTTCTGCTGCCAGTCCACATGACAGTCACATGTTAAATGTAACATGTAGCTTGGGGCTAAAGTATATGCTTCGATAGCATGGCATGCAGCAGTTTGCAACTCTCTCTTTCTCTACAGTATTTGCAGTTCTGTGTGATCAAGGTACAGGTTTATATACTTGCAGTTATGATTTTTTTTTGTTATTAAAGCATGAGGTTGCTAGAACAATGAGTTTTCACTATATTTCTGTGTTCCCCAGACTTTTTTTAGAGAAACTTGCTTCCCTCATGATTTCAACATTTTCAAAAACTGAATAGCCACATTGAAAAAAATAATTTATTTAAAACATTTCTATGCTGACTTTCCACTCAGTTCAGAGTTCCCAAGGCTGCAAACATTAAAACACTTCAAACAGAGAAGAGTGCTAATAAGAGTTAGTGAGGGAACACCAAACAAAACTAACTCTTCACCTGCTGGTAGAAGACAATAAGAAAGGGATCGATGACTCTCCCTGGGGAAGGATTTTCAGGTTTTGGTGTCAGAACAGAGATGGCCCTTTCTCAAGTTGCCACCTGTCTAGCCACAGATGGTGGGGGCACCCAAAGAAGACTGGAGTGGCTGGGTAGATTCACACAGAAGTAGCTGGTATAGAGCTTTAAAGGTCAATGCCATAACCTTGAATTGGGTTGGAAACAAATTGGGAGCAAGTGTTGATTGAAGAAGATGGAGTGATATGGTATTTACAACCTACTCCAGTCAGTGTTCTGGTGACAACATTCTGTACTAACTGTAGCTTCTGCACAATCCTCAAGGGGAAGCCCCATATAGAGCTCATTGCAGTAATCTAATTTAGATGTTACCTGGACATGCACCACAGTGGCAAAGTCTTTCCTGCTCAGGAATAGCTACAGCTGATTCACCAGCTAAAGCTGGTGAAAAGCACTCCTAGCACTGCTGATACCTGTTCCTCCAACAGGAGATCCTGGTCCAGCAGTACTGCCAAGCTATGAACCTGCTCCTTTAGGGGGAGTAGAACCACATTTAGAACTAGATACCTCAGTTTCCGGGTCAGCGCATTCCCCACCAGTAACACCTCAATTTTGTTGGGATTAAATTTCAGTTTGTTAGTCCTCATCCATTCCACAGCTGCCTCCAGGTACCTGTTCATGGTTTCTACAGCCTCCCTGGAATCGGCTGGAAGCATGAGGTAGGGCTGAGTGTTACCTGCATATTGGTGGCAACTTAGCCCAGATTTCTGGATGACTTTTCCCAGCGGCTTCACATATATGTTAAAAAGCATGGGCAACAAGGTGAAACCTTGTGGGACCATGTCGATCCAGAGGCCAAGCTGCATCCTCCACCTCGTGAAACCTACCCTCCAGATAGGACCAGACCACTACAAAATGGTACCTCCCAGACCCAGTTCAGAAAGGCAGTCCAGAAGGACACCATAATCAATGGTATTGAAAGCAGCTAAGAGGTTCAAGAGAATCAACAGTTGTATCCCCTCTGTTCATCTCCTGGTGCAGATCATTCACCAGGGTAACCAAGGTTGTTTAAGTCATATAAGCAAGCCTAAAACCAGATTGGAAGAGATCCAAATAATTCAGTTCAGCCAGGACTGCTTGAAGCTTTCCAGCCATCACTCATCCAGTGACAGTGTTCAAGAATAGGACATTTAGATTGGATGTTATTCAGCTCTCCGTGGATCCAGAGCAGGTTCCCAGTTCAAAGCAAGGGTGACCACCTCCTCTCTCAGGGAAGTATTTACTGTCTCCCAGACTCAGTCTGTTAGCTTCCCCCTCCCGGCAGATTTAAGCCAGGAGGGGGTCAGGTGTCGTATAAGCAGGTGATAGACCTCAAACCATCAAAAATCCTCCTCAGACTGAACAAGCTGAATGACATCTCACACCAGCTGGGCAAGTTGGTAACTTGGGACCATCTGATCCTGTCCTTGCTAATGTAGAATAGTCTGGTGGAATGTAGGCAAGAGGTTTTATCAGCAAGTGTTGATCAAAATGATCTTCATTACCAGTCAAAGAAATAAATTTCCAAATGACTACCTGATGAATTTAAAGGAAGGAACTTGGCATTGATAAAGAATTTATGCTCTTATGTGTTGTTGTTTGGAAAGCCATTAAAGCCTGTTAATGATTATTTTAATTGTAGTTTTTTTAGTAAACAGTCAAATTATTTGAGGTAAGGACTAAAATTAGCTCAGGTCTAGTAACCAGGAAAGTTTGTTGAGGCAAAAGTAATGTATAGAGGGATGTGTTTGCTTCATATATTTTATTCAGAGATTACATAGGCAGTGCTTAGTGACTGAAATGAAGAAAAATACAATTGACCAATTTTCTGTTTTCTTCATTAGGCTATATGTCTCCTCATCCATCTCCTCTGGGACCACCAGAGCATGTGTCTAGTCCAATGTCTGGAGGAGGACCAACTCCACCGCAGATGCCACCAAGCCAGCCAGGTCCCATGATCCCAGGAGATCCACAAGTTATGAGCCAACCCAGCCGCGGTCCTTCACCTTTCAGTCCTGTTCAACTGCATCAACTCCGAGCACAGATTCTAGCATACAAAATGCTGGCTAGAGGTCAGCCATTGCCTGAAAATCTTCAACTTGCTGTACAAGGAAAGAGGACATTACCTGGGATTCAACAACAACAGACTCTTTACAAGACACCTGGTAAAGTAGCTGCATACTGTTTATTGGACAGCTACCTTTTTTATTCCGGTGCTGTGTCATTTGTGTCTTTATACTTGTTAAAAAACCAAATTGGGTTTCTGCAAGGAATTGCTGGTGGTGAGCTTGGAAGGGACGATACAAGATTGGGAAATGCTGCAATTATTACACTGACTGCTGAGTTTTGGGGCTAGGTGAACAGGAAACTGTTAACTTTGCCCCAGACATGAGTGACAGCACAGTAACAGGAGTATTTTCCTCCTCTTTCTCCTATTGCTGTATAGGAAGATTGATGGGAGAGGATTGTGGTTAGGGGAGATACACCTCATGGTATGCATCCCCTCACAATAATTCCTTGCATGCGAGCATACCAATATTTTTGTGGGGAAGGGGTAGTACTTTCTTTTTTCTTTTGAATGGTTTAACTCTTCTTCAAATAGAAACAATCAAATACCAGTGGAAATTACCAATACAAACTGCTCAACTGCCTCTCCTACCTTACCTTGCTCCATAGATGAGGGCAATAAAGGCAGTAGATTGCTTGACCAAGCAGCCAAATATAGTAAGGGCAATGTAGAACAATCATTGGAAGAAAAAAGGAAAATAGCATATCAGTTAAGGGGACGTATAGCAACAGGGGGACCCAGGTAGTGCACAAGAAAGTAGAGAATCTTTGTCATATAGATATGAAGATAATTGGTGGGGCAGTATATTGCTAATTCAGTCTACTGAAGGGAACAAAGGAGACTTTAAGTACTGCAAGATGATCCTTTAGACCAACAGAGATGCTCTAAACAGCCAAAGTACATAGATTTTATTTATCATTTTTTTAATTTACATTTTTTCTGTGTTTCTGGAGAACTCTTAAAGTATTCATAAACCCTTTGGTTGTCTATGAGTTTCCCTGTTTTCTGCCCTACTAATTGACAAGGAATCATCAGTTTCACTATTGAAAGGAATGATGATCAAAACACGATGTGTGATGATGGTGAGGGCTCAGTGTCTTACGGGAATCACCATAGGGCACATACATAACTATTAGACATGTGCATTTGGTTTATCTGACCCCCCCCCCCCAGTAACTTGCTGGGTGTGGGTTTTTTGGTATTTTTAAGCCGAATACAAATTAGAGAATGTTTTCGGCTACCAATATAGTGAAGCCTGAATAAAAGCCAATATTATTCAGCTTTTATTTGGGTGAGGCTTGTAGAAGGCATTTGGAGACCATGGCCTCTTTAAATGCCTTCTAAGTTTACTCTCTGAGTCTGCCCACATTTAAAGGGAATGTCCTTTAAAGGGAAAGTCCTGAGGCAGGGAGACCAGTTCTCCAGTGGCCAAGTCTACCACTGTAGTGGACCGGGGTGGGTAGACCTATTCTCTGGAGGCCAGGTCTACCACCATAGAAGAGACTGGAGAGTCTGCCTGTTCTCCGGAGGCCAGGTCTCCTGCCAGAGGGGCCAAGGGCGGATTGACAAATTCTCCCCATGGCCAGGTCTACCGCCATGGAACTCTAAGCAGTGTGCCTTGCAAAAGACATTTAAAGGGACCGTGTTCCCTTTACATGCCTTTCCCCCCTCCATTGGAAATAATGGATGATGAGGTAATCTTCTGGGGCTCATAGAATTGGACCCCCTGGTTCAGTCTTTTTGAAACTTGTGGTGATGGAGGTTTTGAGAAAAAGCACCAGCATCTATGCTGCAAATTTGGTGCCTCTACCTCAAAAAGCAGCCCCCCCCCCCCAGCCCCAGTTACCGTAGAATCATAGAGTTGGAAGGGACCTCCAGGGTCATCTAGTCCAAACCCCAGCACAATGCAGGAAATTCACACATACCTCCCCACAACACCCCTAGTGACTGCTGTTCCACACCCAGAAGATAAGGGGAAAAAACCCCTCCAGGATCTCCAGCCAAACTGGCCTAGAGAAAAATTGCTTCCTGACCCCAACATGGTGAGCAGCATTTCCCTGGGCGTGTAAGAAGAGCCACAAGAACTAAGCACTGATGGAACCCTTCATCTCCATTATAGCCTATGGGGACGACTATAATGGTCCCCATAGGTTATAATAGAGCCAAAAAAATTGGGTTTCCCAATTATTTCCGAAATCCAAATGCCATACCGATATTTGGATTTGGGAATATCGGGAAATACCTAAACCCTTTTTGCATGCCCCTAATAACTATATTGCTTTGATGTGCTCTAGGATTTTATAAGGAATGGTAGGTCTGCCATATTTCCATCCAGCCATCCTTTCGTCTCCACAGGTTACTCAAAATCTGGATCTTGAGTAACTTGAAGCAGGTGGAGAAGAAGGGCTAGAGGAAGAGAAGTAATGTGCACAGGCATGCCATTCCTGTGATGTTTTGGTATGCTTTTCCATGGATGCCTGTGTGCATGCACTGAGGTAGCAGGGAGGGAAGGAATGGGGCTCTGTTGATCCCAATGGTATCTTTCCATGTAAGTAAGGTTCGTGGCCTGGACTGTGGCTTCTTGGCATGCAATTAGCTTTTAGCCTTCTCAGGACCTTTAAATCTCTATGCATTATTAAATCTATAAAATTTTATATTATTTATATAATATATTTCTGAATGGAGAATTACATAAAACACACCATGAGGAACCTGAAATTTTTCTTCATTGTATTATTTTCTTAGCAATAATTATCCCATTCTCTTCTTTACTTAAAAGGAAAGCTTTTTAAAAATATTATATATTTAGTTAGCCTATTTTTCTCTCTGAGACTCAAAGTGAATCACGCAGTATAGATCAATGTAATCATACAGGAGAAGACATCCAATTAACAATGTGATAGGACTAGTATTACAGAAGTTAGGAAAACAATGCAAAAAGAAAAAGGTATTAGACATAAGATATAAACAGTGCAGAAAATGAAATTTCAAAAGTAGAAGACAATGCAGTAAGAGCAGGGTAATACATACAATAAACATTAGAACAGACTACAATCCTGTTTTATTTATTTTTTTGTTTTTTAAAAAGAAGCATCCTCCGGAACCATTCCTTTTTATTATAGATCTGCTGCTTTTAGAATAATGCCCTCCTGAACAACTCTGTTTTAAGCAATCTACAGAATAAAAGAAATGAGGGAGCCTTTCTCATCACCTTGGGCAAAGCCAGGGTCCTTATGAGAGTTCACACATGTACAGGCACCTGTTGACTTTAAAGAGACTTACCATATTGCAACAATTGCATTTATTGTAGCAAGCAATTATCCTTTTCAATCCATATTTAATCACGGCAGAGTTTCAACAGGCTTGCATTTAAGAATATAGAATAATCCTTCAATATTCTGTTTCCTCTCAATGGCCTTAAAGCCACTTCCAAAGAAAGGGGCTAATTCCATCTCTTTATCTACTATTTGCAGCAATGGGGATTCTACCACTGGGTGGCCCTGCAGCTGGGCCAGGAGCTGCTTCAGTAATGCCAGGACATACAGCTGCTATAGCCCCAAAAACCTGGCCAGAAGGTAAGCCTGTTCTATAGCATATCAAGTTTAAATTAAGACATTTACTTGGTTGGGCCTGGGTAAGGGGCAGGCAAACAAAAGCAGGGTAAGTTGTTCCCTCTAAAAGCTCACGTTTGCTATAGAATGTTGGTGGTATGGTTCTGCATCAGTGACAGCTCCTCCAGGGGCCAAAATCTAGTGCACTCCCCCCAACGCCCCTTCTCTGGTATATTTATTTTATTTTATTTTATTTATTTAGGTTTTTTTATCCCGCCCTCCCTGCAAGCGGGCTCAGGGCGGCTAACAAGAGGGCAGACGCCCATATATAAAATCCAATAAACATTAAAATAATAACTATAACAATATATCAATAATAGTAAAAAGTGCTTCAGTAGACAAGATGGTCTTAGATGTTATGGTGGCATCTTCCAGTCAGCCCCATTTGGGGTACCACTGTCCAGCAGATCGTTCCAATCCCATGTTGTTCATGCCGCACAATGTATGGCTGAGCATCCCAGGGCGATCCCAAATCCCGATGGTATTGCCTCCGTTGGTGGTGGTGGCAGCGGCGGCCCCTATATGAAAGCCTGGTGGAAGAGCTCCGTCTTGCAGGCCCTGCGGAACTGCATAAGGTCCCGCAGGGCCCTGATCTCCTCCGGGAGCTCGTTCCACCAGGTAGGGGCCGCCACTGAGAAGGATCTCGCCCTGGTCGCACATGTAAGAGTTCTCCTGTGCTACTTACAGTTTATTACTGCATGAGTACAGTCTGTAGAGCTAGAGCAAGCTTTTCTTTCAAGACAAGCATAAGATTTTTCTAGTCCTGGAAATACTAAACTGTTACTGTGTTTGCAGCAGCACATCTGCTGAAAAATACTGTGTGTGTCTTTTTCTCTTTTTAAAAACTTTTCAGCCTGATTTTTAATAGCTTCTTCATTGTTCTACCTATCTTTTGAGAGGCGGAGTCCATTTATTGTTTCAGTGGAAAATCTTTCAGTAGCGCATAGTCTCCTTTGAATAAATTTCAGGAAACCCCACTCTTTCATCTCCTGAAATCCTAAGCAGTCTTGCTTACAGTATACATAAGATTTGTCAATAACAAATGAAGTGTTCTGATGCCCAGCTGCCCAGATGCCCAGAGCCAGTTTGGTGTAGTGGTTAAGTGCGCGGACTCTAATCTGGGAGAACCGGGGTTGATTCCCCACTCCTCCACTTGCACTCCTCCAAGGCTGGATGACCTTGGGCAAGCCATAACTCTGGCACAGCTGTTCTTGAAAAAGAGCAGTTTCTGTCAAGAGTTCTCTGAGCCCCACCTACCTCACAGGGTGTCTGTTGTGGGGAGGGGAAGGGAAAGGAGTTTGTAAGCCGCTCTGAGACACCTTTGGGTAGTGAAGGGCGGGGTACAAATCCAATCTCTTCTTCTTCTCTCTTCCTGATGGAGTTCAGGAACCTGATTAAAAAATAATTTAATTGGATGGTGGCAATAACAAGTGGTTAGTTTATTTCAATTACGTGTGTAGCCCCTAGGGTTTACCTTATTTTTTTCCTCTGTCATCAGTACTGTTCTTTACACATTTGTGCAAAGAACAATAGAAGACTAATTAAGGAACAGTAGTCATTAAAAGGAACAAATGATCCAGAATACGGGACAAATTTTTAAAAATGAAAGGCAGCAAGGGATAATGAAGTTTTCCATTTCCAGTGGGAACTGTTTCCAGCCATTCAATCCTGTTCCACTATTTCTAAAAGATTTTTCATAGTCGTGGTGTCTCAGAAAGGCACCCTGACCACGACTACAGTGGAAGAAATAGTTCATAATTTGCTTCCAGCTGAGGTTTTTGTAAAAACATGTTCTGGGACTGCTTGTTTCCTTGGCCTTGGTAAGTTAGGTTAATAAGTTCTTTATTATATCTGAAATAACTTTAGAGCAAATAAGTGCAGAAGTTTAAAAAACAATTCATTTCTTTATCTTTCTAGACATGGGTCTTGCATGAGTGCTGACACTCACTAGTGATAAAAGTTGGTGGTTTGATGAAGGACCTTGGTGTTCCTGGAGATGTTCTGATAAATGTGAGGCATGAATGTGTTATGAAGCTTGTGTTGGATATTTCCCAGTATGCCTTGGTAAAAGTAATCTTGTTACCAGTAAAGGATAGAAATTAGGATGAAATTCAGTCATTCAGCAAAGGCATTTGGTTGTCCTTCAGGTTTACTGTCAAATACAGGACTTTCTGACTTTTACCGCTGGACTTCTAATATGTTGTTAACTACTGGTAACAGTGTACATTTATTGTAAATGTTTCATATGTAGCCAGCAGGGAATGTTGACTGCTCTATGGCTCCAATCCTATACACAATTTCTTGGGAGTAAGCCCCACTGAGTATCACAGGACATACATCTGACTAGAGATGCTCAGGAATGTGCTGTATGTGTACTAGCACATCACTAACTTTCATGGATACGTATACTACACAAAAAAGACATCGTCCCAATGTGTACATATCTTATCAACAATAAAATAGGTGCATGTAAAATAAACTTTGCACATTTATTTACAACCTTCACAGTGTAGAAGCATGTTTAATATATTGGGGCGGGAGCTGTGAAAAGCAGGCTCATAGACTAGAAAAGAGAATAATGCTAGGAAAAACAGCAGGAGAAGAGGAAGACCCAACATGAGATGGATTGTCTCAGTCAAGGAAGCCATGGCTGTTAACTGGATATTTTGAAGGTCACCATAAGTCAGAAGCAACTTGACGGCACTTAACACACACACACACACACACACACACACACACACACACAGAGTTAGACAAGTTTTGCTTTTACATGGGTCTCATTTATTTCACACAGAAAGGACTGGGATTATAATAAGTCCAGATGTAGCCAATCATACATGTTTCCCTAATTTAGTAAGCTTTCCATTTGCTTATATAAGAATAAAGAGTTCAAAGATTCTGTTGGCATACCTGAGAACTGATAGCTTTGTGTTTAGTCAGGAGGGTTAGGAAATAAATTGCTTTCAGACTTCTGCAAATATTTTCTCTAGAGTTATTTCCTCCATTACGATGTTTTCCTCCTCTGTAGTGAATTAATGGTTGGAACTTTTTTTGATCACATGACTTAGGTTGTTATTTTGTTTAGATATACTTGGCCAATTTCCCCCCAATATTAATATGTTTTATTTTGCAGGACAAGGAGCAGATCTGAGTGCTTCTAGTACACCTCAGAAGCTTGCTGTTCCACCCCCTAGTGGACGACCTTCACCTGCCCCTGCAGCTACTCAGCCTTCTGCAGTAATGCCCGGTCCTTCTGTACCACAGCCCGCAGCTGTACAGCCATCTCCTATTGTTCCGCTGCAGCAAAAGCAGAACCGTATCAGCCCAATTCAAAAGCCTCAAGGCCTGGATCCTGTTGAAATACTTCAGGAGCGAGAATACAGGTAATAGCCCTAATTAGAGTGTGTGTGTTTCTTAAACTTTTAATGATTGTTGGGCTTTTTTATGTTATGTTTTCTGGAGATCATATGTGTTTTAAAACTGCTACTATGTTTGTTGGGCAAATTAAAACATAAATGCTGAATCAACAGAGGAATAGAGCAGTGCTACTGTGCTGTACTGTTAAGCTCTGTTGGACTAACCAGTGAGAAACACTCAAAATGGCAGGTGTTCAAGGGCCGTAGGATCTGGCATAAGAGTTACTTCAGCAGTATTCACTGGTCGTAAAAGGCATTTGTAAACAGAAACATAGAAGGTACCTTGAATCAATATATCTTCTTTTCTTATTTTGACTTCTGGTGAGTCTCTCGTTGGTATTAAAGTATGATAGGATAAAAGATCTCCGTTGCAAAATGTGTTTCTCTAAACATAGGCTAGTTTGTACAAAGGTAAAGCTCAGGATTTTGACCTGACACAAAGGAGGACAAGGCTTTCTGTGCCTTTGTGGGTTTTTTGAAAGAGGGAGATTTTAAAATGATGGCAGCCCAGTAGGCTACATCTGCACATTTCGTTGATAGTTCAGAAGCCTAGTGTTGGGGGAAATTATGATGTAACATATCTTCTGAAATGGAGTTGTACCATCTGTTGGCAGCAACAGGGCACAGTCTTAGAGCACAATCATAAGCTAAGTTCAATGGGACTTGCTTCCGGCTAGCTGAATTTAGTAGAAAAGGTGCTGTTTGGTGGCAGCAGATCCTACAGCTACTTCTTGCCTATCTGTCCCACTGAAGACCTCCGACTCCCCACTCCTGTTGCTCCTGGGGATCCGCTGTCTCCCAGGAGCAGACTGCCAAGGAGGAGTTTTAGGCTGCAGTGGGAGCAGAGAGGCAAGGGAGTCCTATTCTATAGATGGTAATGCCTTCCATTAGTGGAAATTCACCGTGGAATCTAAGCCCCTGTATTGTGGCCTGCCACGTGCTTGACAGCCCTTATAATTTTGCAGACACTAAACAAAAGCAAGTTTATCGTTCTTGGGTAGCTGCTTTAGCTGTTGGTTAGCTGAACTGATTTACAGCCATGTTGCACATAATATGCATTTTCTTTTTCTTCAATGCTTTTATCCGTTGGGTCTGGTTTTACTTCTGGATTCATGCACAAAGGTATTCCACATCTTGCCCAGTAATAGAACTACAAGGTTTTTAAAATACCTGTTTACAAAATTGCTTAGGTGAGATTGCAGTTTGGTGTAACAGCACTCACTAAGAAGGGTGTTGATCAAATGGGCTCCTAAGGCTTTCATACTTTCCTGATGTTTTATACTTAGCAAGAGACTCTTCCAGCTCAAATTGTCAACTGCACAGCCAAAGGAGTTCCTGCTGCTTCTAAGGCTTCCTTGTTTCCTTCCTCCTTCCTTCCTTCCTTTCCTCCCCCCCCCTTCCTTGTTTGAGGCTTGGAGCCACTGTGACAACTCTGGCCCCCAGTATGCAGTGCTGGCAGTTGTGGTCTCAAAGCCTGGTTATGGCTGTGGTTTGCCATGGCTCAGCATTCTGTGCTTGCTCTGGGGGGAGATGTCAGGGCAATGGCAGGTGATTGTGGATCATGTCCTCTCACAAAAATAGTGCTGATGATCTCAACCAATGAATGGTCCCTTTGTTGGATTCTTTCTCTTTAACATATGTTGCACTATCTGTTGGTCTAAACTGAGATTATGTGATCCTTCATTGTTAGATGATTAACAAAGAATATAGTAAAAATGTATCTTTAAAATCTCTGTATAAAACTTGTATATTGGTAATGGGAAAAGGGGAGTTCATCTTATTTGCTGTTTGAAACAGGGCCAGCATGGTAAATTTATGCTATAATTCTTACAAAGCAATCTTAACACACACCCCCAGAAAGTACTGCTTTAATCTTAATGAATAAGTCTTGTAAAACTAATAATGTGCAGTGTAATTTAATGTCATTCCAATGTGTGTAAAGCTTCTTTTCTTCTCTGTGCTAATAAAAAAATTGCACACACTATTGTCCTGAAATTATGAGCACAGTGGATTATGTCAAATGGATCCTTTTTATCATGTGACAAAAGTATCCCTAGTAGAAAGCTTTTCTGGCTCTTGGAGTAATCAATCCTGCTATATGGCACCCATCCCAAAAACCCTCTTCCTTTTTAATGTTACTTTTGTAGTTGTGTTCAGTGGGAATGCCTTTTGCAAGAAGATCTTTATCTTTAGTTCCAATTCAAAACTCACTTTCTACATGGATGAAGACAAATAACTGCACTGTAGAGATTAATTAAACCTATTTTGGACAGGGTTAGATTAAATCCCTGAAGCGCTTGTAAATGGCAGCTTCAAGAAACTGCTTTCCTCTTGGCTGTTTCTTATGACTGAATGACTTAATAGCCTTTAACATTTCCCCCTGAATGTAAGAGCAGTCTTTATCATCTGTTCCAAGGATTAGGTGTTGAGCATGATTTAAGTATTTGATGCATTTATTTTAGGTGGAAGTTGACTCTCATAAAATCTTTCAAGATAAAACATTAATTATGATTTCATGTATAGGGTATTACCTGTAGTGATTTTTTTAAAAAAAATACAGGTTCCTTTCTTAGTTTTTATGTGAAAGCTGTTTGGCAGCAGCTTTTATATAAAACATACTTCAGTTTTTAGCAAGGTGAAAATAAAGTGAATTTCTGATTAATGGCAGTAGTAACCATTTGGTGTCAATGTATCTCTTAGGTGCATTTGTTTCATTTGGCTTTACAAATGATGTTTTCTCCACTGTTGCATGCTAATTTATCTAGCAGGTCTCTGTTCAGATGAGTGGGTTACCAGTAACACTAGTTTCCTGTAGCCTTGGTTAACAAATCAGGTGCCAGTCTTAGAAATTTGGACTTTCTCTCTGCTGTCCTTTTCCTCCCACCCTTGATGCAATGAAGTAATTGTCAGCATTTCATGTTCACCATAAAGTTATATTTAAGACAATGCAGCTCTTATTCTGCATCTACATAGCATCAACAATGTGCTAATTTTCCTGCCCAAACAGCTTACAGTCTTATAGTTATTTTATATCAAAAGAAACCCCGCCCCCATATTTCCACTTTGAAGAGTTATTTTCTGTAACATTTGGAGGGCATTTGTGTGTCTCTGAAAACATGGCAAACACTTGCCTAGGATTCTTGGCCAGTTGTGTTTTCAAAGGCACCAATACTGGTCTGTGTAACAGAAAAAGAGATTTTATTTATTGTTTATTGGTTCGATTTATATCCCCCTCCTGCAAGCAGGCTCAGGCTGGGTGACAACAAGAGAATTTACAGAACCATTAAAACAAATTATCACAACAAATTGCTTAAAACCATTTAAAAGATGGCAAAATTATACATTAATTTATAGGGTTCCAGCAGTGCTAAATAGTAGTAACTTTCTGAAAAGATGTCTTTAAAGGAGGGGTAACTTTAGGACTAGAGATATGGAATCGTTCCATCTAGCAGAAGAGCACCAAAGGACCTTATAGCATAAAACAATGTTGAACTGAACACCTCTTTAACAATATGTCAATTTGTGGATTTTCTTTATTCGCTCTGTGGGCTTTAGTTGATCTGCCCATGTGTTCTATGTTGTTAGTCAAGTATATGTACTAGGAATGTTTTTCGTGTTGTCTTTTGGCTTGGGAGATTATTCATTATGAATAGCCCAGCTCACGCAAAGCTTTAATGGCATGAAACTTGTGGTCAGTTTGAAAAGCAGCAACAGACTGAAATGAAAAGTCTGTTTCTAGTACAGGAAATATTTGGGTTCTACTAAACCTAAAAAAAGCAGAGGGAACTCTGGCCTAACCCTCTAAAGGTTTTTCATGCATCAGGAAATGTTTACAGTGAATGTATTTTAAAATCTCTGGTTTATGCAGATTAATTCAAATAACCTTTAACTGCTTTCAACACTTTTGTCCCATGATTGACCTTGACTAGCAAACCACAGCTTGTAAAATGGGTTAATAGCGTTAATTTAGAAATGTGCCTTGAGCCATCCAATGATAGCCATTAGATAGGAATGAGTTCATTAAAGAGAAGTACTTTCTGGTGGATTCAGTGGACCTTTTCTTCCCTATCCTGTCCTGACTTCTCTAAAACCTACATTATGGAACAAGACTTTCTGAAGGGGTCCATTGGGCAGTACTAGGTAGTTGCTGCATTTGGCCTTTTCTTTCTTTCCCTTTCTTTCCCTCTCTTTTGGACACAAAGAGGTGCTTTTATATCTTTCATAATGCAAGGAGGTAGAACAGTCACCAAACATGGTAATTTTGTATGGTAATTTTTCCTTGTTACTGTTCTAAGGGTCCCCTCCTTCAGTCACAAAGCAGGACAATTACTGAGTGGCACAATTTTTTTAGTGTCATACAGTTATTATCAGGAACAAAATGTACCAGCATCATTCTGAACAAATAACTTTCCTACTAGGAATCATAAACTTCTCCTCTGGACCTGAACAAATATCTGTTGCCTTTAATGGAATTCTTTCTTGCCAGTTCAGTAGGCCTTCCTGATTTACTGCTCAATCTGTATGAAAAACGTGTCTGACCTAATTCTGCTTCAATTTTCTGTACTTTTGAGGATACTAAATGAGGCTTCTGTCATTATGTAGTATTACATCTTCTTTGGTTGTTTCAGAAAGTTTAGAATTCTGTGTATACCTGCCGTATTCCACTGAAGTTAGGAGACATAGTCTCGGAGAGAGCAGGGTTTTAAACACAAATATATGCTAAACTGTTTGTCACCACCAGCAAAAAACATTTTAAATCCACCTTTTGAATATAATTTTTTTGTGTCCATGAGATTCTGATGTGCCCTTGCTCCTCCTAGTGTGTTGACTCAGGCCAGTTTATACAGCGGGCAAAATAAAGCAGTAAAGCATTTTAAACCATTTTTTAAACTGCACCCTATCAGGCTGTGGGGTGGGGTAGAAACATCTTTGAAAGTTCCCCTTTAAGTGGAAAAAAACCATGACCATAGAAAGATAGCATATCAAGGGAGAGATTAATCTGATTTTTCCCCCCTGGCATGCCAGTTTTCTACATGCACAGTTTTATCCATATTGAATTGTCTAAATATGTAAGACCTGAATTGATACCATGCAGGAAACGTTTTACCACTTGATCTTATGGAATGTATAAACCAGTCCTCATTGCAATTTGTGCTTGCTTTCCTCCCTTCTACTTCACTTGCAGGAGCTGTTAATTCCATTATATATCTGTATCTATGCTTTGTGGAAAGAGCTTTTCAGTAAAAATACCCAATTGTACCCTGTGTACTGAATTTCACTTAGAAACAGTCCTTGGTATGAGGGTCCTATGGAACAAGCACATTATTGTTCTGCCCCAACAGTGTCACAAATGTCTCATCAATAAAGGCAGCTGTCTGTCTGAAACCATAGCTTATGCACTGACCTGGAGCCTGTTTTCACAATATTTGTGGCCAGTAAATAAAAGCAAAGTGTTGCTTCAGTGAGACTGCTGAAAACTGCATTAGTTGATGCTGAAGAAAGGAAAGAATCCTGGTTTCATATTTTGATTATTAATGTTTAAAACCTTTCTGAAAATAAATTTGCTAATAGTATAGTTTAAAGTTAATCAGCATGCCTATCCCATGGCTCCTTGCAGTTTCAGGAGCTGTTTCTCACACATGAACGTCCTATGGGCAGAAGTGTTCCCCCCATTCAGCTCAGTGGAAGGATCAAGACTGGGCATTCATCTACAATATATAGATCAAGATAGCAGAAGCATTGATAAATGGGAACTCTAAATGAGCTTGCTTTCCAGTGCAGTTCTCAGGAATTTCTGGGACCTGGGATACTGTGTGGCCCAGAGGTTCTGCATCTAGGACTGCTGGTGCTGCAGCCCGTTCAAATAGTCTTTGTAACTCTGAGCCAGGCATTTACGATGTGCCATTGTTCCTACAACTGGGTGCTGCTCTCAGAGGGAACTGCGGCAACTGCTCCAGTCAGTTGTTGCAGAGCTGCTGGACCATGTAATGCCTAGGTTTTGCAGCACTTGGCTTCCTGCCCTGGTGTTGGAGTGGAAGTACATTGGCACCCATGTAGTATTAGAATTCATTTGGCTTCCAAAAGTATTGTTCTTCAATAGTCTGTCTGGTGCTGGACTGACAGAACTCTTAACATTATGCTTAGTTAACAAGTTTTCATATCAGAGCTGCCAGCTACTCAATTAGTATCAATAACATTAATTCCTGCCTCTTAGTAGTGTGATAATAAGAGATCAAAGATATGACAGGGATAGCTCACAATGGGATAAATTTATTGATGCTTGAATGGAATGACCAGAACTACATTTTTAGTGCATTTTCATTTTCATTATTAATTACCAGAAATGAACGTGTGTGTGTTTTATGTCCAAATCTCATCAGAAAAAGTGTGAGAAAATTACTTGCCTTTTGAGGCTGTTAGGAGATTCTTTCCTGTTCCCCCCCCCCCCAACAAATCTATTTCTCTTCCTTGCAGTCCAAAGAATTTTCAGATACACTGGTAATTCGCAAGCAATTTTTACCCCCAAATAGCCTGAATATTGGCATTTGGAGGATTTTTATGTATTGTGTGTGTGTGCACGCACACGTGTGTGCATGCATGCCCCAAGAAACATTCTTGGGGGGCTGTGGCTCAGTGGTAGAGCATCTGCTTGGCATGCAGAAGTCCTGGGGTTCAGATCTCGGTATCTCCAGTTAAGGATCAGGTGGTAAGCAGTGTTCCCTCTAAGCTGAGTTAGTGTGAGCTAGCTCACAGATTTTTAGCCTCCAGCTCACACATTTTTGTCTGAGCTCAGGAAGGATGGCTCCAGAGCAAACTAATTTATGCAGTAGCCAAATCACTCACTCACATCTTTAATGCCAGGAGCTCAGAAAGTAGAATTTTTGCTCACAAGACTCCAGAAATTAGAGGGAACATTGGTGATAAGTGGTGTAAAAGACCTCCAGTGGAGACCCTGGAGACTCTCTGCCATCCTGAATAGATAATACTGACATTGATAGACCAAGGGCCTGATTCAGTATAAGGCAGCTTCATGTGTTCATACTAGGGATTTACAGAACCCCTGATCCACTGATTTCGCAGGCTCCTGCACACTGCCAGCTGGATGGCCAGTGGGGGAAGCCCCACCCCCAACAGCAGCCACCAGCAGCCACTCTTCTCCCTTCCCTCCTGCGAGATTTAAAGAGCCCTCCAGCTAAACGGCAGGAGTACATGCCCCCCCCTTGCAGGAGGGGAGGGAGAGGAGTGGCCACTGGCCACACACCTGAACTCCACGCAGCAAATTTGCCGCTTGGAGTTCAGGTGTGCGCAGCCCCTGCTTGCAAAAAGCATTTAAACGCTTTTTGCAGTGGGGGAAGCATGTGCCTGAATTCCAAGTGGCGAGTTCGCTGCTTGGAGTTCAGGTGTGTGCGGCACTGGTGCACCCAATTGCAAAAACCATTTAAAGGGAAGAGTCCCTTTAAATGGTTCCTGCAAGCCGGCACCAACAGCAACTTCCATGGGGCTGCATCCCTAACATGATGATATCACTACTGTGTGACATCATCACATCGGGACGTCCCTTCCTCCTCCAGGAATGTCCCCTGTCAGTGACAAGGCAGGACCTGGCAACCCTAGTTCATATTGCCTTATCCTTTACTTGTATATTTAAGAAGCAAGTGCCATTGAGTTCAGTGGGACTTACTCCAAAATAACTTTGCATGGGATTATAGAGATGTTTCTAGACTGTCAAATAAACATGGATTTAGCAAATAAAACTATTTTCCCATATATAAGTAGCCCATATATAAGTAGTCTGGGTCCAGGAAGGAGAACTGTCTACTCCCATATAACAATTTCTGTGGGTTAAGATTTATTTGAGAGGCTCTGCTCTGTCTATTTTTTTCCTTTAGGAGTAAAATGGGTGAGCACCATGCACACAACCTTCCCTGTTATTGTGCTGTGATTGTGGAACTTCCTGTCCACAGGGATTTGCCTAGTGCCAGGTGAAAATATTTGTTTTCCCAGGCATTTGAATGATTCTGGTAATTTTGATTTTTTGCTTTATTTTATTTTTTTATTTTGCTTTGTTTTGTATTTGCTCTGCTGCCTTCATTGGGTTTGAATAACATGGTTTACTACTGGTCTCTTTGTCCTATTATGTTTTTATTTTTTGGCATCCTGACCCTTTTTATTGATTCTTATGAATATTTGTTCTTAAGGTTACTTGGAAGGTGCCTTGAGAACTATGTTGATGTGTGCAGGGTAGAAATGTTTTTAAAAAATAAATCTTTGTTTTTTATCTGTACCTGCTTAGGCTTCAGGCTCGAATTGCTCACAGAATTCAGGAATTAGAAAATTTGCCTGGCTCCTTGCCTCCAGATCTGAGAACTAAAGCCACAGTGGAGCTGAAGGCACTTAGGCTACTGAATTTCCAGCGCCAGGTAATATTTTTTTCCTAAAAGAAAGTGAGTTTTCCAGTTATTAGATACAAGAAGGGTTGTTCTTAAAAGAACAGCTATGCTCCTAAATAGCCTATGAAACAAAATGTCTTTTAAACAATTTATTGCAGTAGGAACTCTCTATTAATTTTGATAAAACAAAAATATTGGTTTTCTCCAAAGCCTGGAAGAGTGAACAGTGGAGAATAGAGAGAAAAGAAATAGAACAGGTCAAATCATTCAGATACTTAGGAGTTTTGTTTCATTACAACCTAAGTTGGTGCCCTCATAGAGATCATTCCCTTAGTTTAGCTAGGAATAAGACTGCAGCTTTAATCCGTTTTTTTAATTTAAAAGGTAATCAATTTGTTTCGGCAGCTCTCCAGATTTTTCAGGCGTCTGTTATTTCCCGTCTACTGTATGGGATACCTATATGGATTCAAAATTTTAATAAAAGAATAGAACTAATAAGTTCTACCTTCTTTCGCAGGATTCTAGGTTTTCCTAACTCCATTTCCTATTTTTCCCTCTGTGCGGAGCTAGGTTTTCATCTTATTGAATCACGGGCGTGGATCACCACTATCAAATACTGGTTGCATCTGCACTTTAGTTCCCCTCCCAAAAGTCTTATTGTTCAACTTCTTTGTTAAGTATAAACATGCTCGGGCATGCGCAGTTCGGCAGCCTCCCCCTCCCATCTGGCTCGTCCTCCCCGGCGTCTGCTCTTGCCGGGGAGAAGAGGCGCTGCGGCCAGGGAATCCGTGGGATCCCGCCGCAGCGTCTCAACTTTGGAGCGGCTCTATTTAGCCGCGCTTTACCTCGTCGTTTCCCTGCCGTGTGGCAGGGGCCCATGCGCAGCTATTTGATCAGTCCCCACTTACCTTCCACAAGGAATTCGACTGACAATGATCTTAAAATTCTGTTGTCTGATAAGTTATCGGCAATTACTCTGTCTGTTGCTGAATTCTTAGCTTATGTTTGGAAGCTAAGGGTAAGGGCGCATAAGTCTTAATCCCCCCTTGTGCCATTTGGATTGTTATATTTTTTTAACTGAGTTCACTATTCTTGAGAAGTTTAAAAATGATCCCCTGTTGGTGTAACTTGATGTAACTTGTTATGATCTAGTAATTCGTTCTATTAATTTATTTGTTCCATTGCCTTCCTTATTGTTCCTGTGTTATGCCAATAAAGGTTTATGTATATGTATGTATATGTAATTTACACTGAATCATGTTGATTTGTACTATTTTGTGTATACATTCCAGAAAAGAATGAATTTTATTTAAATAAATTTCTATTTTGGCAATCTTCTCAGCTCCAACAGATTGGTTAACTTAATCAATTCAGCAGACTCTATGAGTCTAGTCATAATTGGAGGAATCCTAAAACAAAAAAGAAAAAGAAGCAGCTTTCTTTAAAACTCATTTCTCTTTATTCAGTTAAGCTGCTTTATTTGAGAGATTATTTGCTTTTTAACATTTTTCCCTTGTGGTTCACAGTTAAGACAAGAGGTTGTGGCATGCATGCGTCGTGACACAACTTTGGAGACTGCTCTGAACTCAAAGGCCTACAAACGCAGCAAGCGCCAAACTCTGAGGGAAGCCCGAATGACGGAAAAACTTGAGAAACAACAGAAGATAGAACAGGAGAGAAAACGTAGACAAAAGCACCAGGTATAGTCATTTTCATAAACTGGATTTTTGGTCTGTTACACTAAGTATTTTTGTTTTGGTTGAAAGCAGCTAGTTGTGCCCTTTATAGTTTATTTGATTATGAATTTGTTTGTTTGTTGAAGGCTGCATACTTGAGTTGCATTCTCAGTCCTGTGAACTTAACCAAGGTTCTTGTGGCATCCTACAAAAAGTAAAACTAATAGAATAAATTCAGCAGCAACAATAACAATAAAAGGCCACACCATAAACATACAACAATCATAAACACATCCCTAATATAAACAACCCTATAAAGATGTGAGCATAACAGCATCTAGCTAGGGCTATGTATATAAAGCTAGCCATCAGCAGATACCTAAGAAAGCGAAAAAAGTCTTTTTCCAGTTTTCTGACACCAGAGAATTCCAAAACTGAGGCACCAGAACAGAGAAAGCTCTGCTTTCCATAGTTTGCCACCTTGCCTTGAAACTTGGGGGCACGTAAAGCAGGACCTCTAATCAAGGTCTCAGCTGCTGATTCTGAAAATTAATCCAAGCAAAACACAGGTATAGTTTTCTATATAGTTTATTGGGGAGTGAGAACTCAATCTGCTCTGCATGTAGTTGCTTTCCCCCTTAAAGAAGCAGGTGTGTATAATGGGGGATGTTGTTAGGTCAATGTCTGCAGATGTATGTATGGGCATCATATGTTTTTTAACCTTTTAAGGCCATAAATTGCTTGAAAGTAGGGTGTCTGATTGACGGACTGCTGTCGAAGGAATCTTCCCAGCAGATGAAATAAGAGGCTGTGCTCTGTGTTTTCCCATTTTCAGTGATAAAATGGATGGTTACATGGCCTGTTCCCCTGGTGTCAAGGTTGTTTAATTTTAGGTGGTTGGTGAAGATGCTTTATATGCACAAGGGCTTATAGCTAGTTTTACGTTCCTTGACTGAGTTTTTTATACTTTTAATTTACTATTTTACTTGCTTATTATGCAACTTCTTTTGTTTTCAGCACCTAGTGCTCTTGCTTTTTTGCGCTGTTTAGACGAATAATGTAACTGCTGGGATGTTTACAGTACTATCCTAAGCAGAGTTATATCCTTCTAAGTCATTTGACTCCAGTGGGTTTAGAAGGGCGTAACTCTGCTTAAGACTGCATTGTTAATGACAGCTTTAATCATATATATTTAAGTGAAATGTATAACTGAATGAAGTTGACCCAGCAAATGGCTAGTGGTGTGGTGAGGAGACCATTGTCCTGTCACACCCTTTAACAGGAGTTCAGCACTCCCTCACTTTTTATATAAATTACATTTTATATCAGAGATTGAAATCTTTTTTTCAGACATTCCTGGAGTCCAGAGGAGGTGACTGAAAACTGGCTTTACTGTGTTCTTAGCTCAATTATTCAAACCCAAGTATCATCGCAAGACAGCACTTAATTAGCATTTAAAGTATGTCCCACTTCAGGATGACACATAAGCCTGAGTAGTGTCAGCTTAACCAATATGCACTTCAACTAAAGCAGATGTGTGTGTGGTTTGACTGAGGTTACCATCTTAGCTTAAAGCGTAACTGCTATTCAGGAGTTAACCTGCTCATTTCTGAGCTAAGTACATATCCTTGCCATTTATACAGCTTAGTGCTGAGTCAGGAAAAAAACGAATATATCGAAATCCTCTAGCATACTGGGCTTGTGGAAATTTACACACATACAGAGTTATTTAGTATTTAATTGTTTTACAGGAATATCTCAACAGCATCTTGCAACATGCTAAAGATTTTAAAGAGTACCATCGGTCTGTTGCTGGCAAAATTCAGAAACTTTCTAAAGCCGTTGCTACTTGGCATGCTAACACTGAGCGTGAACAGAAGAAAGAAACAGAGAGGATTGAAAAAGAAAGAATGAGAAGGCTGATGGTAAGAGTGACATTTGATAAGAGGCCAGTCAGTGTGGTTCTCAACATGTGCATTATATTTTGGTGGTGTGAGAGCAGTACAAAATGCTGCGGTTGTTCTTTCCTTTCTTACCTGTATGGGGTGCATTGTCCTTGCAAACCCCCACTGGGGAAGCAAGGTCTTCCCTTTGGTATCTGTGTCCTGTAGGAGAATACCTGTAAAGGTTCTGAACAGAGCATAGTTAGGCAAAAGCAACATTAATGCTTATTTTCTCCCTTGGCTGTTGGTGCTCTGGCCTTTATGTGCAGTTCCCACCAACACAGTTCAAGGCCCTTTGCTTCAAATGTGCGTGACCCAAGCCAGAGAAGTATAGTCGCATGTTGTACACTCTGTCATGTAAACTGTGGGTGTCCAGGTTGGAGGTTATATGGCAATGAGCAGCAAAATGTGACTGGATGCTGCAGATTTAGTTGACATCCTAAGCTGCTGCTACGTTTGGGAACAGACTGGGAAGTGTGAGGGGGACACTCTTTTCCCTAGCATGTGTCATCCCATGGGATGATTTTGACCTATATCAGGGTTTTTGGTGGTGTAACATTATACCAGCATCTGGTTTGTATCTAGTGCTGGATGAATTTAGGAACCCTACTGTGTTCTGCTCCTCCCATGGCATGACCCAATGCTGCCCACGTCCAGTGTAGCACTTACACCAGCATGACTCCAGCAGGGGTTTCTGCTGGCATATCTCTGAAATATGCCAACATAGCACTTAGCACATAGCATCCTAAGCCCTTTCGAACACTTGGGGAAATGTTTTTAATATCTCAAACAGAATATAGGCAATTGTTTTATTTGGGGGAATATCAGAACACATCTAAAGATTGTCTTACCCCCATTTCTACAATCATTTTTAAAATGGCAGCCAAGTAGTAAATAAGTATGGTTGGTTTCCCCCATCCTTTACTTTAGTTGACACTAGGACATATGCGAGTGGTTGAAATTGCTCCTTCCACCTCAGTTAAACCAGTCTGGATCTATTATAGGTAACTGTGTACTCAGTGGTGACATACAACATTAATTTTTGATTTTCCTGCATTGCTAGGCTGAAGATGAAGAAGGCTACCGTAAACTGATCGATCAGAAGAAAGACAGGCGTTTGGCATACCTCCTACAGCAAACTGATGAATATGTGGCTAACCTGACTAATCTGGTGTGGGAACACAAGCAAGCACAAGCTGCCAAAGAAAAGAAAAAGAGGAGGAGAAGAAAGAAGGCAAGTGTATAATTCAGCTGTCACTATCAGGCTTTTAATATATCTCCCTTCATTCTTTCCTTTCTTTCCCAGAAAAAGTAAGCAGCACCCTTTCCGAAAGTGTCTCTCAGGTCTTGATACAGTACAGTAAAATAAATCTATGTTGCAAAGTGAAGAGCATTTCAGTTTTAACACTGGAAAATCCCCTTTGAATAATGCTTTACCAGGCTAAAAGCTCTTTTTTCTCCCAACCAGTTATTTCAGGTGTGTTCCATTACTTATTTTATTGATTTGCGTTTATAACCCACTGTAGCAGAATCAGGCTGATCCAGCAGAGTTTCTCTCTCTCCCCAATTCTGATTTAGACCTGGATATAATCTGTTACATAAACCAAGAATTAGGGGGAAATAGAATCTTAGTCATTCTCTAACTTTGTGGTTCAGTTGTTACTACCTGTCCTTTGCTTGTTTATTTAGCGCCTCTGGCAAAGGGCTTGACAGCATGGCAATATGGACAAGATGGCTATTCCAGAAGAATTTGTCAGAACCTTTAAAAAGGAGGGACACTTAAAAAAAAAATCTTAGAAAGAAAACGCACCAAGGTTAACACACACATATTTAGTTAACCGACTGTGCATGCCCCTGATCTTACTGAGGTTTGGCTGCCAAATTTCCCAGCAGTTAGCAGGCAGACTCTTCTTCCAGGATCCTCTATAAGACCAAGTGCATGTGTGGTCATGGCTGCATTTTCCTCAGTAGGACAAAACACAGGGTTAAGAGACAGGCACTTGTTGGCTGAATTCAACTCCAGTTAATCTGAGACGTATACGAACATGGACATGACTTGTTGCTGTGCTTGTGCCTCATTCCTATGACATTGTCTTGTGGCAAGGAGGATTTCTGGTTTGAAATGAACTGTGGTTCCTCTCTGACATATGAATGCAAATACCAGGTGTTCTCTGAGGAAGAACAGAGGTGAGACGAGTGAAGTGTCTGTGTGAACATAGCAGCAAGCTGTCTAATCTTAGTTTAATTGGATCTTGTTGTGATGTCTGAGTTCAGGAAGAGTGTCTGTGTGTGGTAATCCCAGGGATTTCCCACATAAGTAAAGGCCTTCCTGTCTCGACAGATAGATTCACTGGTGTTTGACACATAGATGCTGGCTAGTATTTTAAACAAATATTTCTTGGCATCTTTCCTATGAGGCTAAAACACTGTGAGCTAGCTCATACTAGCTCAGCTTAGAGGGAACACTGGTCATGATCCATACATGCATCATACAATTTAAGCATTGTACTTTACAAAGCAGAAAAATCTCACATACCTTGTTGCATGTGGATAGTTACAGTTCATTGAAGCTATTGTGCCCCCAATCAGTAGTCTCAGGGTAGCTAATTAGAAAGTGTACAAAAATAGAATTTAAAAATGTACACTTTTAAAAAGATGTGTTATAATAGAGTAAAAAACCCTCTTCCCACAATTAAAAAATATTAGCCTCCTTACTACTTCAACCATCCATCCCATTGCAATCCTAAAAGTCTACAGATGTAATAATTAGCAGCATCTGCATTTAAGGATCTTCCAGTCCATTGGCTAGTAGCATAAAATTCTCCAGAATAGCTAGGCTTTCTAGTTTCTAAGTGAACTAGATAGACTACCTGTGATCAAAGAATAATAAAAAGAGATTGTTGAACTGCACTTGTGTTGTGTACAGGCTTATACCAGGACAACCAGTCAGCAGTTTAATCCAGTTGCCTAGAATTTTGACCATCATTCCATCCCTGTGCTGAGGTAGATGCTACTTGCTGTGAATCTGAATTGTTCTCCATATTCAGTTTCTCTACATGTACATAGCTGAAACTTATAATTTTACTGCATTGATAGTAGCAGTCAGTAAAAATGATTAGTTGAAAACCAGTGTGACTGGAAGCAGAGTTTCTGTTGGGTAAAAAGTATTGGTAAATAGAGCAGACATTGTCAGTTCATAAGATTTTACATCATTGAGACATAGAGTTTAAGGCACTATCTTTCCTCCAACACCTTTAGTTTAACAGTTTAAAGATAACAATGAGGGTATCAGGGTTATGAATTAACTAAGTTGATAGTCTTAAATCACACTGTGTTTTAGTGCACAGCTGAATAACAATAATGAAGTATGCAATCAGGGTTCACTATCAGAGGTGGTTTTTAACAATTAAATGTGAGGGGGGGTTTAACGCTTTAGGAAAAACAGGAGTCTTGTTTGAAGGCATTGACACATACAATATTAAAACTGTTCTATCAGCATATACTACTAGTAAATACAATGGATTTTATAGTAGAATTGCATGTGGTAGCTAATCCTATGACCATGCTTACCTATTTTTTATTTTACAAAGATCATCTGCTGGGGCTGTGGTTTTAAGAGGGAGGGGTTCTGGTACAGGTGGGCGAGGTGTGTCTTAGCTTTTTTGCCTCCTGTCACTTTTGCCTAAAAATTGCTGAATTGCCACTCCTCTGTGTTCATACTGGCTTGGTGGTTTTCAGTGGGAAACCAACTTGAGGCCAAAGTTTTAAGAAGCTTTTCTCTGTGCCATTCTCTGTCTTCTCTGTTTATCTTCTGCATTTGTCAAAAGTATTATGGAACTACATGTAATATATTCATGTGGGTAGCTGTGTTGGTCTGAAGCAACAGAACAAAGTTTGAGTCCAGTGGCACCTTTAAGATCAACAAAGTTTAATTCTGGGTATAAGCTTTTGGGTGCATGCACACTTCATCATCTGAAGAAGTGTGCATGCACCCAAAATCTTATACCCAGAATTAAACTTTGTTGGTCGTAAAGGTGCCACTGGACTATATGTAACTAGCCTGATATCCATGCTTTGCCATGGTATTTAAGTTCCATAAATCCAGTTATAATACTGATGATGTGAAGTTTGAAATGTAACATTTGTTGTAGGAATTCTAATGGAGAAGATTGTAGTGTAAAAACTGAAGTAAGACATAC